>NW_026057576.1:26136006-26327220 GCF_023721935.1 Panthera uncia | reverse complement strand
AGGGGGAGGGTCAGAGAGAGAGGGAGACACAGAATCTGAAACAGGCTCCAGGCTCTGAGCAGTCAGCACAGAGCCCGACTCGGGGCTCGAACTCACATACCGCGAGATTGTGACCTGAGCCGAAGTCGGACGCTTAACCGACTGAGCCACCCAGGCGCCCCCTTGTAATCCTTTATAAATCCTGGGTCATCCCAGGTAAACTGAGCCACTATACTTCATCTATCTGCAAATACTTTTTTAATATTCTAGTTGCATCTCTCAATTTATGACATCCTATATAGTTTGATGGCTCTCAATATTCGCAATATTGACATCTTGAGTTGAGTAATTCCTCTCTTCTGTGCATTGTGGGATAATTAGCAACATCCCTGCCCTTAACTGCTAAAGGCCAATAGCACCCCCTCAGGGTGACAACCAGACATGTTTGCAGACATTGCCAAATGTTCCTTGGAGGGAAAATCGCCCCTGGTTGAGAGCCACTGCTGTAAATTTTAAGTATTTTTTTCCTTTGGGACATAAAATAATGATCTCACTGAAAATCAGTTGAATCTTAGGATCACTAAAATACTGTTCTCACTTTAAAGTCCCTATGGATGTCCTAATTTTCTTGTGCATTAGGGTTTTTCGTTTTTCTGGTCATTGTTATCCCTGTACCTTGAATGCCCTAATCCCTGCATCTCCACCTGCCAAAAGCCCAGGAATATTCAAGGCCAAGCTAAAATGTATCCCTGTCTTTCTGGCGTTTCCAGCAAAAGAAATACCATGAATTGTCAGTTCTCTGAGAGCAGGGACTATATCTATCTGTTCACTGCTGCGTTGGCCTTCAATAAATATTTGTTGAATGAATGAATAAATTCCCATAGCACTTTATTCCTCACGCATGATAGTTACAACTTGGTACCTTGTGGAAAAAAACTCTTTGTGTAACATGCCTTATTTCTCAAAAATGCAAGAACCGTTGGAGCAAGAATCTTGTCGTTCATCTTCATAACCTCTTTTTAGTATGGAGCACTTGCACACAGCAGATACGAAGTTGTGAGCACTGAGAAAATGTTGTTTTCCAAATAGTGTGCTTTAAAAAACGCTACCACTAATTTGAAAAGTTATCTTAAGCAATATTGGGGTGTTCTCAGGACACACTTTTTTAAAAAAAATTATTTTTTTTTAACGTTTATTTATTATTGAGAGACAGAGCGAGACAGAGCATGAGCATGGGAGGGGCAAAGAGAGGAGGAGACACAGAATTTGAAGCAGGCTTCAGGCTCTGAGCTGTCAGCACAGAGCTCAACGCGGGGCTCGAACCCACCAACTGCGAGATCGTGACGTGAGCCGAAGTCGAACGCCCAACCAACTGAGCCACCCGGGTGCCCCTCAGGATATACGTTTTAATTGACATTCTGTTTTCTAATCCATACTGTATTTTATGGGAATTTGAGCCTGTAGCATTAGCTTGGAATTTCCTTCATCCCATTTTCCTGCTAAGCATGTGCCTAAGAGTCTGACAAGATACAGTTTTGAATACTCTCCTTCTGTTACGTGATCTTGGGCAGTTAATCTGCAAGTCTGTAGTGACCTCATTTGTAAAATAGAGAAAATAATCCTATTTAATAAGGTTATTGTAGGAAATAAGGATATGTAAAGCATTTAGTCACATAGCAAATGCTCAAAAAATAGAATTATTGCGTTGTTCACTGCCCATTTAATTTAAAATCTTTCAGAATACCTTGAATTAAGGTTTGAAGGTGTGTTCCAGTAATCATTAATTTTACTCTTGAATCTGCAGTTTGGGTACATGGTGGAGACAGTTCATCTCTATTCCATGCAGCATCAGCTGTCTCTGGAGGAGCCACTTCACGTGGCTGGCAAGCCGGGACCGGCTTTGGCTGGGAAGTCCACCAGGACAAGTCAGCCAGGAGCCTCAGTTGCTGTCCGAATAGGCTTCTCCATGGAGCTGTGGAGAGAAGCATCATCACATTCTGGTGGCCGTGTTACAAAGAAAGTGAAGGGACAGGAAGTAGAAGCTGCAAACTGAGGCCGGGTCTGAAAACCGGCAGTGGTTCTGATAGGCACAGAGAATGCCAAGTCTCCAAGGGAGAGGATATAGAGGATAGTGAAAGAATTAGTGGATTAGTGGCCATTTTTAATATGTAGCAGGGCAGGGTTTAGATTTTCCTCTCCTTACTCAAGTCAGTTAAGGCATTGCTTTCAGAATGTTGTCAGGAGTGTAGAATTCAAGTAAACTAGCTAGAGTAGTTTCAGGTGACACAACTACTACTTTAGGTAGATATTAACTTAGTAGTCATTCTGCAAATGGCATTGTACTTACGGAATAGAATTTTAAAAGCTACCCACCCTCAACTCCTTATTATCTAAAAAGCTTATTTGAATCGTCACTTATCCTCAGTAAAGATGGCTTTTACATATTTGCTGTCATTGCATATTCTTCTTAATTAGGTTCTTTGTTGATACTGCAGTTTGTTTATTCTTAACATCTTAGATGCAATCTGAGGAAGCGGGAAAGACCTTTTAAAAAAAAAACAATTACTTCCCAGATTCCAGAGAAAGTGTAAGTCAAATGGACAGTTAATTAAAGGGAGCATAGAATGCCACTTAGACTATAATTGGTGGTGCAATCTCCAGCCTAAAGTCAAAAGTGGAGAGAAGTCTAGTAAGGGAAAAAAAAAGGATGGTGATTTTGGAAGACATTGTTTTAGTCTTCAAACCATTTCCTTTATTTGGTTTGAAAATTATGTCAGGCAGTAAATTTATAAAATACATTTATTCTTAAAATGTGTAATATGCTCAAACTAAATAGAAAAACAGATTCTTAAAAACAGAGACCTTTTTTTTTTTTTGCCTGATACTTTTGAAATAAGAAATATTAAGAGTCGTATTACCAGTCATGCTTGTGATGACCAGCATGGTCATTAGAAATAACGTATCATATCCAAGGACAGAAATTCTTTTGTTGTCATGGGGAACCTTGAACACAGAAAAGAGCCTTCAATGACATATTTCCGACACATTTGGCAATTAGCTTAAGGTGGTTTAATGACATACGTAGGAGAAGATGAATCAGCTAGGCCCTTAATGTCAAAAATACTGAAGTTTCCCTGACTCAACTCACTTAGAATGAACTACAGGGGCCGTGGTGCAAAGTTAAATATCTAAGTAGATCGGCTCATTTTGCACATTGGCAACCACGCCATCCACAGGCACTCAGCCTCTTGCCCACAGTCACCTCCTTAAAGGCCTCTGGCTCCAAGGAGGATTTGATGGTAGCAAAGTGAATGTGTCAGCATTGTGCTTCCCTCCTAACAGGCAACCCAAAGAGCATATCCCGTTAACACTAGATCAGTATCATCTACTTGTCAAAAGCATTCCGTCAATTACCAGCTGAATTTTATTTATGGCAGAGTTATACACATTAGGAAATTAGAATTTTAACTTATTAGCTGGAAAAGTTGAGAAGTTCTCTGGACTCATTTTTTAAGGTAGAATCTAAGTGATTTGGATCATTGCCCACCAGTAAAATTGCTGGGCATGGTAGACAAAGAAAATGTTCCTTCTAATGATTTTTATGAGCTGAGCAGCTATTGTTCCCAGTTGAGTGCTCTTTTCCTTTTTTTATTGTTGCTGAGCAAAAGAATTTATAAAAAGCTTTTTTTTTTTTTTTTATTAAAAACCCTGCTCAATTGAAATGCAAGTTCATTAAGTACTATTCATTTCTCTTCCTGCCATAATAACCCCCTGTCCCCCTCTGCTCAATTCAATAGAGCCTAGCCTCACTGGTCAACACTTTAAGTCTGAACAGACTATTATATAATATAGATATGCAATCTCCAACATCAAGAAAGAGTTTTATTTCAGATGGGCAGAGTATGATCACTCAGGCTAAAATTGGCCATAAATTTCACATTAGTTCCTCAACTTAAGGTGGGGAAGATGCCCCTGGAAATTTAAATGAACAGTGGGAAACTTAATTCAATTTTGACAAGATGGAAATCACATTGAGATATTGGTTCAGTATTGACATCTAAGCAGTAGTGCTAAAGACTAAGAAATTAGAATCGGCTTGTTAGTGTAAGTTTAAGAGATTTTATTAATAATAACAAGTATTTGTTGAACACCATGTGCCAAGCCTCCTACCTACACTTTCTCTTTTAATTTTCACAGTACCCCTAAGAGATAGTTACTCTCTGTATCCCCCATTTCACAGATGGAGAAAGAGAGGTAAGGTCAGAGGAGTTTAGGAACCTTGCTAAAAATTCCATAGTTAGTAAGCAGTGAAACTGGGATCCAAATCCAGTTTGGCTTGACTCTGAAGCACATGCTCTTTCCATGCTCTATTGTATTAAACTAATTCTGGACACATGGCAATCATTGTAAAATGGAGGGACTTGACTCATTCTTTGCTTGTGAACCTTGGGTTATAGATTGTGAAAGGCTTATGGGAAGGGTCGTGTCATTTGGCGTTATGAACAAGGAGTGCCTAAGGTCTTTTATTCTACCCTGGAAGCTTGTGATATCCATCCAACTGCACATACCGAAAGTTCACTTAAGGAGTTTAGCAGCATGAGTTTCTGACTTCAGTGGGGATGAGATTTTATTTGAAACTTTCATGGGCAGAAGTTTCCTACGAAAACATCTAGAGCAACGTTCAGAAGATGGCTTGTGAAATTGAATCAGCAGACCTTGGGGGAGAAATGAAGAAATTGTTCGGTATAATAAAGATGAGAATAAGAAAGCTGAATTTATTGAAAGGAACAGAGAGGTAGTGAAAAAATTAAGGTTAACAAGAGAGACAACTGAACCAAGAAGAGATCACTTACAGCATTTGAAAGAGAATTGCCAGTGCTCAGAAGAACATTTCAAAATCATTTTCCAATATTCCCAGCTGTGGACTGGGTTATTTGTTCATGCCACGCTTTTATGCCAAATTCCAAAATTACATTCTGCACAGTTATAGGCTTGTCTAGTAGGACCCATAGATCTTTAGTCGCCAATCTAAGAATGTGTCTTGAGATTATCACTTAATTTTCTATGCTTTCAGAAAGGTGCTCTAATCAAATGGTGAAAAGGTTTCAAACTTCCAGAGATTTATAACTATGCACGACTCTCCTATTCATAGGAGATTTGTGCGTTCCTTGAATGTTAGATACACATGTATTCAAGAATAAGTACATTCCAAAGCCAACTCCAGCATCTTCCATCTATCTACTCTTAGATTACCCTTGCCTTTGTTCTTTCCTTCTGTTAATGTGGATAATCAGGAGTCGACTTCAGAAGTGTTTACGTTTTGGCTTCTCTGCCTCTGGAGTAGGATGAAATCTAATAGTGTTTGTCCTGTGATGGTGAGATGCCACACTGTATCTGCGTGGTCTCTATCTTTCAAGTTGTGCCGGCACATTTCTGTAGTACAGTGTTGCAGAAAGCCGCATGTACACACAGAAATGCAACCTTCCCTAATTAACCCTGCTTGGGTCTGATTTTATGCCTTGTTCCTCAGCTTCTTGGGACATAGGTATTCAGTTAGCACTTGATTCTGTTCTGGTTTACGCTTACATACTATATACTTGTTTGGGCTTTTCTCCCCTTGCAAGCAGATTTTTTAACCTAATATGTAAAAATTAAATACATACATACATATATACATACACACTTGTGTTTGTTTCGCTTTAACATTGTAAAGGATAAACTGTAGGATACTTTTAGCTGTCTCATTTTCCCAGCACAGTTAAAAATGAAGTCTGACTTGCTAAAATTGAATTTACACTCAATTTTTTTCTGTCGTACAACCCTTGTAGAAAAGGCACTAATCTTATATGTAACGTAACTTCGTCTACACTGAGCTTTCATGCAGGCGCTGCTTTTATTTCTTTTATTTCTACTTCAGGAGATGCCTGGCCAGGTGTCCCTCAGGACACGGTATTGATTGGTTTACTTCTAAGGATAACTGTCAGGCACCAAAATTGTGAACGTGCGGATTTTCTTAGAAGCCGTTAGTGAAACTTGGGTTTTTACCCTGCATACCAAAATAAGCAAGGGGGAAAAAAAAATAGAAATCAGCCCAGTAATACTTTAAATTTTATTTTTGTAGGTATCTTGTAATGCAAATACCAAAGAGAATGCCTGTTCCCTTGGTTTACTTCTTCCTTGCCTCGGGTGTATCCCTAGCAGTTTTTGGTCTGCGGCACTTCTAACTGCCTAAACAACTCGAAACGTAGGCATTGGTAGTGGAAATGCGGACACAACCTGAACTGTTACCCCTAGAATGTATTACCGAGTATGTGGGCACAGATGCCTGATTCCGTACTTAGTGTAAGTGAAGGATAAGGCTCCTACTGTTCAGTTTCCAGCTTCTGACAGGAGGGGAGTCCAGATAGGTGTGGACCCTCTGTTTCTCCAATCTTGCCCTTCATCATCCCACCGCCCCCCCCCACATGCCATGCCCCATAAAGTGGTCGCTTCGTAATTACCTCCCACAGCCAGAGCGTGCAGCAGTCACTTAAGTGTTCTGGGAGGGTCTCGTGTTGTCCCGAGGCCCCATCCTGTGATCTGTTCTTCAAATCGGTGGAGGAACCAGGACTGAAGGTATTGAGCTAACATAGGGTGTGTCTGTCATACAATACAAGCTTGAATTTTGTTTCGTCGGGGAGGGATGTTTCTCACAGCAGTCTGGTGAATTAAGAACAGTATACAGAATCATACGGTGAACGCGTTATATTTGGCTCTGCCGATAGGATTTATGTATGGAACATCAATTTTCTGAACAGACATAATTGAGTACATATTACCATGGTATGAGAACGGCAAGAATACGTATGGTGTGTGGGATGTTAAGTTTTAAGAAATGTAACGAAGGGGAAAATCAGAGAAACCTGAAAACAACGCAACTGATAACATTAACTTGAATTTTTTTGCTCAGAACACGTGTGAAGTACGTATGTTCTATGCAGAAATACAAAGACAAATACATTATTTTAATATGTTACCATCTTCCTTTTGGGGTTGAATTTTTTCGCAGAGCAAGAATGCCTAACGGGCAGTTCCTAGGGTCTGGTGTATGGCTCAGTAACACTCTCAGTTTGTTAACAGCTTCTTCCCGTAGGGCTGTGAGTAAAGTGTGGTGTCAGGAGGTCTGAGGGTCTCTCCTACTTCCTACTATCCAGGGAATAGTGTGCTTTCCCCCAAAGCCTGGCTGAAAGTTACTCTTGGGGGAAGAAGAAGAACTTGGCTGACGAATCTGTCACCCGTTTGAAGGAATTATCTGGAGCCACAAACAACCTAGTTAGTGGAGATCAGCATGAGTTTAGGCAGTAATTGTCCAGAGCCCCATTCATTGGCGGTGGTGGAATTATCATAGAATAATGTGACTTTAGGGGACATATTGATCAACCGAAAGAGGTTTAAAGCTTTTCAGTGTTGGTGTTACAGTAACGGTTTCGACTTTCTGGATTCAGTAAGGAAATGCATAGCAGTTGACTGCTTGACTTCAGGTTTTGTGTTCCCCCTGTGTTTCCCCAGTAGCATCCGTTTCTGGTTCTTAGGCTGCCTAGCCTGAAACCGAGCTTTTGGTCTTTGCTGTCTGGGAGTTACACATCCACAACGCGGCAGTCAGAGTTTTTCTTTCTCCTAATAAACCAAACTGCCTTTGTCATCTCCTACTCTTGGCCTCTTTTTCACCTTCGTACCAGTCACGCTTGCATCAGGCTGGGAGCCGCCGCAGCATCCGGCATCGGGGCACCGGGGCGTGATTCCTGCTGGGCCGTCGGTGAGCTCTGGGCCCACAGCCCAGCTCCCCAGCCTGCCTCGCCGCGTTTGCTCCTGCTGGAATACCATCCACCTACCTGCCACAGAGTGAGACGGTGAGACCAATGAGAAACAAGTGGGAAATAATGAGAGACACGTTGAATGTTCTGGACACCTTGAAGAGAGATGTTCATTCAAGTCATTATTAATATTTTTTGCAAAGTATGGCAACATTGATTTTTTTCATCTGAGAACCATTTTGCATGTGTACAGAGTTGGAATGTTGAATTGAACCTTTCTCTTACAAATGGGTGAAGTACCTATTAGGCCCACCGCCTAATAGCACAGACTTTGAAGTTGCTATTTTTTATTTCCAGCTTCAGGCATGAATCTTTGCTCCATTTTGTGGGTGGCCGGGAGATAATACTGCATTATTTTAAGTTTTCTACCTAGGGCTGGGTGTGTGAGCTGATGTCGAGCACACACACCGTTGTGCACAGGATGCTCTGTGCATCTATGCTGCAAACTCACCAGGCGCAAGGATTTAAAATTGTCCTTGGCAACCCAGCCAGTCAGGTGTCCAACTATACCTGGAAGCCAATTAGTATTTTTCACAGAGCCAGGTGCAAAGCTGCCAGGTAACATCTGTAAGTGACTCGAGTGGCTCTGATGGGATCTGCATATGTTCAGCCCTATATGAAGATGTTTTTCACTTGACACTGAGTCATCTTTGGTCTTGTTCTCCACCCACTCCATTAAGCAGACGCACCTACACATGTTGCTGATTTGATTTGCTTTCAGACGAGGATGGTGCGAGTTTCTCTTCCTGATGCTAGTATTTCTGTAGATGCCTCTTGGAAAACTATCTGCCCATCCAAAGTGCTTCCAGAGGGGACGGGACGACAAATCCTTATGTTAATTATCAAGGCATTTTCTGATAATCCTGTAGGTCTGACCTAAATTACCCAATAAGGATTTATTTGAGGATTTTGTGTTTTCTTTTTGGACAATGTGTTTGAAGATGGCGGTTTTCCTCAAAGAAAAGAACACACCTGAGTTCCTGTAACGTTGAGGACTGAAGACTTGGGTTCTAATTGCCCTGGTTCCGCAGCTAATGAGCTATGTGACTTTGGGCAGGACGCAGCCTTTTCGAAATACTTGAATGTGCTGCTTTCTCAGATGCATGCAACCTGGAGAAGCACTTGTTCCCGAGTCACACAGACCTAAGTTTAAATCTCTGCTCCACCTTCTGTTAGTAGAGTGATCTTGTGGAAGTTCTGTTTCCTGACCCATAGAATGGGTATAATATTATGTACCTCAGAGGGTTATTTCCAGAGTTTAAAGATTTCATAGATACGGATGTGCGTGCTTGTTAGCGCCTGTGCATGGTAGCTTTTCCACAAATGTTCGTCTTTACTGCTTGTCTCTTTGACTTTACTAGTTTTTTTTATTTCGTGGAGTCTGCTTGGGATTCTGTCTCCCTCTCTCTGTGCCCCTCCCCTGCTTGCGCTTTCTCTTTCTCTTAAACAAACAAACAAACAAACAAAAAATAAAAGAATAAAAGAATGAATAGCAAATTACCAATAATTCCAACATCTGAACATCAACCATTTTCTTTTTTCTGGGGCCCCTTCGAGTGCATCTTAATATAGAGCCTTAGGAATTTATCTTCTAGAAAACCCCTGTGGACAAATACACAGATCTCTAGATGGGAAATCAAACTATATTTTACAATGACATTGTAATAAAATTAGAATGTTTTTATTGAAATGAATAACTGATTATCAATAATTGTGACTAAATAAGAATATTTATTCTTATTTATTTAACAGCTGAAAAATCGATCCAAGAGAATTTAGAGAAAAAAACAGTCCTTTGGCCAGCTTTACGGCAGAGCCAGGTATGACAACTGGTAATTACTGAGTGCCTGATATTTGTGCCAGACAGTATTTAAAAAAAATTTTTTTTTTTTTAGTGTTTATTTATTTTCGAGAGAGACAGAGAGAGAGAGCGTGAGCAGGGGAGAGGCAGAGAGAGAGACACACACACACACAGAATGCAAAGCAGGCTCCAGGCTCTGAGCTGTCAGCACAGAGCCCGATGTGGGCTCGAACCCATGAACTGTGAGATCATGACCTGAGCTGAAGTCTGATACTTAACCGACTGAGCCACCCAAGCACCCCCAAAACATGCTATATACATGATGTCTTTAATCCTTACAACAACCCACTCAACTAGGTATTTTTATCCCCATTTCATCCATAAATAGGGGGGTTCAAGAGCTTAAGCACTTGCTCAGGATCCCAGTTAGGAAGGAATGGCGTTGCCTCTGCTTCCAATCCGACTAACCCCAAAGTCCGTCCTCTTTCCCTTGTCCAGCTGCCTCCCAGGAAGCGTTCCCAGCCAAGTACAAAACTCGCCCTAAAGACTTTTAGCCTGAGTTCCCGAAAACTTCACTCCTGGCTTAGAGAGGAGGCTGGGGATTTTATGAAGTCTCCTCGGGGTGGTCATTCATTCCAACATGATCACAGTCCAAGGGCCTCCCTACCTCTGAAGACATTTGTCACTTGTCATGTTGCGTTCAGGATGCCAGAGGAGGCATCCAGCGAAATGAACGGAGGCCCTTTTGTGACAAATAGACTTAAGGAGCTGAAGCTGGAGCCGGAAAAGACCTTGTAGATCTGCCGGCCTCCTCCAGGCGCTGTCTGATGGATTTCCAGATCCATGGCATTTTCTAAGCACTTGATCACAGCAAAGAGGATAAACATTGTGAGTTAAAAGGGATAGCATCAGGCCTGGGGGCAAAAGAGAGTGGTATCCCTTTTAAGTCCCCTCCGTTGGGAAACGGCAGGCTTCCAAGAACTCAGGCTTTGGAGACAGACTAACATGGTTTTAAATTCTGGCTCATACACTTCCTTGCTGTGTGGCTTTGGACAAGTTATTTAACTACTTCTTTATTTTTTTTCTTTCTTGTTTAAAGATGCAGGTCTACAGTTTTAAGGAATTATTTCTTTTAAAGTAAAAGGAGATCACAAATTATTGCTATATACCATTATATCACTCTTGTTTTATTGACAAGGTCTTTATTTATTTTAAAAATGTTAATTCCAGCGTCTTTAACACCCAGTGTTATATTAGTTTCAGGTGTACAATATATAGTGATTCAACACTTCTATACATTACTCAGGGCTCAGCATAATAAGACTTTACTTCTCTGAGCCCTCAGTTTCCTTATCTATAAAATGGGGATCGTGTCACCACTTCACACAATTGCCATGAGGATGAAAGAAAGTGATGCGAGCAAAACCTCCTGGTGCACAGCCAGCACTCCCTAACTGCACATCATCGATTTCCTTTCACGAAGCCAGGGCTCCTCTATTTGGGCTGTCCCTTGGAATCACATCTGTAGCTTTTACAACCCTTAATGCCCAGGCAGCACCCCGGATCAGACTTTCTGGGATGGGAGCCAGGCAACAGTTTCTTTAAAGCCCTTCTGGTATTTCCTTGTCCAGCCAAGGTTGGGCATCCTGGGGCTGGGTACAGTACGAGTGACCCAGCATGTGCCCAGGCTCTGTAGGAACACAGCTCCAGCAGGTGTGGGGCCTGAGGGCCGCAGTGCAGTGTGGGAGGGACTCTCCGCTCTCCCTGGGGGCTGTGGGCAGAGCTGTCCCCAGGGCCTGGTGGAGGTTAATCACCCTGGGACCTCTCCTTCCCCCACAGCACTTTTATCCAAGTGAGACCAGCTTCACATGGAATTTGAGGGCGTCTTGGAAAAGAATCAGGGCCAAAGCAGACTGCTTAAGGGGAGATGGCATGCAAAGAGGGAGAAGAAACAGCAGAAGGAGATGGTGAGAGCAAGCCTTTCCCCGCAGGTCCTGACATCACAGGCACTCTGACTTTCAGTGGAAGGTGCCCAGAGTTCCCCTCTCTTTCTTCCTCTGGAGTCAAGGACCGCTGATAGACTCATTACACTGAATGGGGTCTCTCCGAATCATTATTGGGAAGTGCAGTGTGGTCTGTCGCAGGACCAGAGGTATCACCGGGCAGCTAGTCAGAAATGCAGACTCTCAAACCCGCATCCCTCGGCAAACCTGAGTCAGAATCTCTAGGGATGGGGCCTAGGACTATGCATTTGAACAAAGTTCCCAAGTGAGTCTTGCGCTCATTAAAGAATGAGAAGCACCGCTACACTAAAAATAAAACAGGCTTTAGAGGTGAACGTGCTTCTGAATTTGAACCCTGGTTCGGTCACTTACTGTGTGATCTTTGAAAAGTTAACTTGTCTGAACTCTAGTTTCCTCATCTGAAAATTGGTGGTCAATATTTTTACCATAATAATGGACTGCCAAGGGAATTGTGGATGGAGTCCAGGGGGTCTGTGAACTTGGGTAGGAACAAAAGCATTTTTATTTTCACTAATCTATACCTGAAATTTAGCATGCTTTTTAACTAGGAATGTAGCAGCAAACCACAGGAGTTTTAGCAATCGACAACTTTGTCAGCAGTAGAAGGCACAGAGATTCGCATCTCACATTACCATTGCTGCAGATATCTCTACATGCGTTTGTTTTCATCTACTTCAAAATTACAGTTGTTAGACTCACTGCTAGTTCTCAGTATTTAATGTATTAATAATGAGGCACTGGGGCGCCTGGGTGGCTCGGTTAGGCTTCCGACTTCAGCTCAGGTCATGATCTTGCAGTTTGCGAGTTCTAGCCCTGAGTCGGGCTCTGTGCTGACAGCTCAGAGCCTGGAGCCTGTTTCAGATTCTGTCTCCCTCTCTCTCTGCACCTCCCCCATTCGCACTGTGGGTCTTTGTCTCTCAAAAATAAACATTTAAAAAAATTTTTTTAAAAAACTATAATGAGGCACTTACATTACTCCATCGTAAATGTTTTTATCTTTTTGAAAATTGTGTTTTAAACTAATTGGTGTCCTTTGGAATTTTATTTATTTATTTATTTATTTAATGTATGTGTTTGAAAACTTTATTCTGAAAAGGGGTTTAGTGGTTCAGGGCACAAGAAAAGCTTAAGAAACCCCTCTCCTGCCTTGCAAGTTTGATGATTACACAAGGGAATCCAATGTGTCTAACGCTTAGCAGGGATGCGAATGAAAGCAACCTGATTGCCCTCCTTGGCATCATCATGCTTTGTCCTACACTTGGACCAAAGGATCCCCCAGCCTTTCCCTGTACACTGTGTCTAGTCAGCGTTCCCTGCAGGCATCTTTCTGGTTTATTCTGGTTTTATGGAATGAAAATTATTCTTTTTTGAGGGTCTGCTCTGTGTCAGAGAGGTGAAGGAAAGTTGTCGAGACTCACCCTAGCCAGGAATGGGAAAGCAGGCATTCAACCTTCACACTGCTATGTGTACTCCAGGTGTAGGGGGATAGGTTAAGGGCTCCTGCATCGTCCTGGCTCAAGAAGGCAGCAGAAGTGATATCAGCTGGCTCACTAAACACCTATAATCTCTTAGTTCTTATACATTCAATGAACATATATAGAACATATATAGAAAACGCATGGGGAGAAAGCTCTTGGTGATGGTTTTTTGGATTTGACACCAAAAGCAAATGCAACAAAAGCAAAAACACACAAGTGGGACTACGTAAACTAAAGAGCTTCTACACAGCAAAGGAAACCATCAACAAAATGAAAAGGCAGCCTACCAAACTGGAGAAAATATTTGCAAATCATTTATCAGAGAAGAGGTTACTGTCCCAAATATAGAAAGAACTCATGTACCTCAATAGCAAAAACAAAAAAAAAAACAAAAAAAAAAACAAAAAACAATTTGATTAAAAAATGGGCAGAGGATCTGAATAGATATTCTTCTAGAAAAGACAGATGGCCAGCAGGTTCATCAAGGAAATGCAAATCAAAACCGCAATGATATATTACCTTACACCTGTTAATAGAAAGATAAGAGATAACAAGCGTTGGCAAGGATGTAGAGAAAAGGAAATCCTTGAGCACTATTGGTGGGAGTGTGAATTAATGTGCAGTGAAGGAAAACAATATGGAGACTCCTCAAAAAATTTAAAATAGAACTACCATATGATCGAGCAATACCGTTTCTGGGAGGGTATCCAAAGGAAAGGAAATCAGGATATTGAAGAAATATCTGCACTCCTATATTCAGTACAGCATTATTCACAATAACCAAGATACAGAAACAACCTTAATGTCTATCGACAGATGAATGATTAAGACGATATGGTTTATATATATATATATATATATATATATATATATATATATAATGGAAAATCATTCAACTATGAGGAAGTAGGAAATCCTGCCATTTGCAACAGCACAGATGGACCTTAAGGCATTTTGCTAAGTTAACTAAGTCAGAGAAAGACAAATACTGGATGATCTTACTTATATGTGGAATCTAAAAAACCAAACTCGTAGAAACAGAGAGTAGAATGGTTGCCATGGGCTGGTGCATGGGATAAACGGAGAGATGTTGGTCGAAGGGCACAAGCTTTCAGTTATAAGATGAATAAGTTCTGGGGATCTAATGTCCAGCACGGTGGTCATAGTTAGCAGTACTGTGTTGTATACATGCAAGTTGTTAGGAGAGTAGACCTTAAATATTCTTACCACAAAAATATAAAACGGTAATTATATGAGGTGATGGAAGTGTTAATTAAGCCTATTGTAATTATTCTGCAATGACAGTATATAAGAGGATCCAATTATCAGCTTATATACCTTAAATATATACAATGTTGTATGTCAGTTATATCTCAACAAAGCCAGACCAACAATAACAACAAAAACCAACAACGAAAATCATGAAGTCCAACTGACTCTATCCACACGTGATTATGCACCCATGGACTTTACCTTTTGTTTGATTGTGTCTTATTCCGTGGTTCTTGGCCTGGGATTCCAGGATTCTAGGCCCCTGAGAGATTTTTATTTCATTACAGACCCTTCATAACAATGGTCTAACTAGGCCAACGTAAACTGTGCTGGTTTACTGGGCACAGACCATTTAGGGAGCACTGAGAAGCCCGGGGTTAGGAGGGAAAGGAAATAACATTTAGTGAGTGCTCAGCACAGTGCATTTTACATTCACTTTAACCTCTACTTATTAATACACAAAAAGGTATTTACAGAAAAGAATTCTGCCCATTTCACAGACCAAAAAAACCCCTGAAGGCTAGAGAGGGTAAATGACTTTCTGGCAGTCACCCAGCTAGCAACAAGGAACACAGTTGGCATCCAGACTTTGATGGGTCTGCCTGACACCCAGGACAACCAAGGCCAGGCTCTTTAAAACAGGTGTTGCTTCCCACGGAAGGTGCTTCCTACCACCAATGGGCCCCTGTAGCCACACCAACCCCGCCTGTGAGAGACCCTCTGTAGCCTGCTTGAGGTCCATCAGGGTCACCAAGTTGTCAAAGAAGGAGCCCTCCAGTCTCAGGAGAGTCTTTGAAACATCCCACTTTGATCTTGGCATGGAACTCGGGCTCTCTGTGGGCCTCAGGCACGTTGGTCATCAAGCTCCACTTGACCCGGCTCCATATTTCACTGCGCTGCATGCCTGCCATTTTGCTCTGCTGATGGGAGTATCCATGGGGCCGAGTTGAAAGCTCTCCTGCAGCCCTTGGAGATTGCATCTGTTGTTGCTTCCTTATCTCTGTGTCCTTTCATTCTAGCAGACAAGGAAATTAAATAGGTCTGGCACCACTTGCTCTCCGGAAAGCTACTTTGGCTGCTAAATCTCCCCAAAAGGGTGGATTTATTTGGGTGTTTCCTTCCAAAGTGAGTGAACAGGCCTTTTCAGAGCTGCCCACGATTAGCCAAAAGGCCTGAGTGCCGTGCCAGGCCCACCTGTCAAGAGGATGGCGGCCAAATGGGGCAGATGGAATCCAAACAGGGCCAACAGATAGCCTCTTAATTTAGCCTCAGAGTCCTTTCCCACTCTGTTCCGAGGGCCCCTGGAAATAGGAAAACCATGGAAGGCAAGAACCTGAGTCAGAGAAAACCATCCAGGAGCCTGTGCGTTGCAAACTTACCTCCAGACCGTAACAGCAATTCTTTAAAAGGAAAAAAAAGGCCGAACAACAAAATTAAATATTGGTTTTTATTCATGATGCCTGGAAGGCTCTCCCTTGCCTTGTCCTTTTTGCGAATAAATGTCTACCTCTCCATCCTTCAAAGGTCATCCCCTCTCAGGAGCCTTCCCCAGCACTGCCCCTCCTTCACCCACCCCACCAGGCAGAGCCCGCTGGTGCTTCTTTGTGTATCCTTAGCATTTTGAAATGACCTCTTGACATAATTGTGAGTTCTCATTATTGTATATTTTTAATTTTGACGTCCTCTAAGAGGGAGGTAAGGTGGATTTCAAATATACAATTAAAATGTAAAATAAGCCACATACTTTAAACTAGGTGACAAAATCAGGGCACAAGGAAATAAGGGGTAGAGAGGGAATAAAAAAAAACGAAGAATGAGGTTTATGCGTAGAATACATACTCTGGGGTCTTCTACTCAGGCTTCAGATGGGCCACGGTTTCAGCCCTAAGCCTTATAGCAGCCAACCCAACTCTTTTAGGGGTCACGAACAGTGTCCTCAGCAGTGTCCTCAGAGCGGGCATAGTACGTTTCAGGGGCTGTGTTATGCGACATCCTTTACTGTCCCCCTATGACATCACACCCGAGTGCCCTTCAGGGTAAGCGATTCTGCGGGGAGGCCGATACAATCAGATCTGGCTACACGGCTCTGTTGGCCTGGCTAGACTCACAGATGGGCTTTACCGAATCAGAGGGACGGCAGGGCTTTCTGGCCTCAGTGGAGATTTGGATACGTGTCGTGTGGTGGTCGTGAAGGCTATCCATTGTCTTCGTTACCGAGCATCCGAGCCTCCTTCCTAGCCTTGTTGAATTCCCTGAGCTCGGGCAAATCCTGCCTGCCCTTGGAGAAGCTGAAAATGGCAGCTACTTGCTCCATCAGCCTTCTTTACAACTGGCAGGTGGGCAGACCTCTAACTCGCCCCAGAGTTATGACAACGTAGGTGCTGGTAGTAGCTGCGGAAGGACGACCTTTTGAGGGCAAGCGCTGGTAACGGCCCTGACTGGTGGCACCCAGTGACTGACGTTAGCAGTATCTGTAATGTAGACTGTGACCTCCCCATTTGATCCAAGGCGCTGTCCTGGCTGCAGGCCCCTGAACCTAGTTCCTCTGCCTTCCTGGTGATTCTGTGTGCCTCTTGATATCCTCGTAATGAGTTTATTTTCTGCTTAAATCAGCCTGAGTTCGTTCCAGTTGCTTGCAAGAAAGGGCCTGCCTGATTTGCATAGCTCTTCGACTCTGCCTCCTGGCTGCTTGCACACAGAGCGAAGGAAAGTTGACCTACTATGAAAATCAGGATTGTATAAAAACATAAGGACACGATTCACGTCTGCCCACAGAGGGTCCCCAAGAGGCATGGAGAGAAGAATTGAACAGAGGGAAGACTATTCCAGCACTGACCCACCTGAAATCTCAAAGCCTAGAATTGCACAGTCCAACATGGTAGCCAATGGCCACACGTGGTGGTTAAAATATGAATTTAAGTTACTTAACATTAAATACAACTAAACATTTATTTTCTCAGGTGCACTAGCCACATATCCAGTGTTCAATAGCCACCTGCACCTAGTGGCTACCATTTTGCACAGGAAAGATACAGAATAGTTCCATCATTGCAGAAAGTTCCATTGGAACATGCTGGCCTAACCCTTGAAAAAACCCTTGAGTGTCAGGATTACTGCCTTGTTTGGTCACATCCATCTTTCTGGTGGCTGATGAGGCTAGGACTATAAAGGCAGTGAGGCAGTAGTTCTGTGCTGCTTCATCCTGGTGGACTTCAAATCCATACCGGCTGGCAGGATCCGGAAACACTGGGTGTGCCCTGTGAGAAATAGGCAGAGATATGGGGAGCCCCAGTTAACCTCCTGCATTTTTGTCTTGTTTATGTCCTTTGTACTGCTTGTTGTTGGCTGCTTCCTAGGTAAACAAAAGTAAGGCAACTTTCAATCTAGTCCTGACCATCATGCTCACGGTTCTAGGACCTGGACTGTGCTCTGCAGCCCAGGAGGGGCAGAGGCTGCCTCATGTAGAGACATGTGTTAGCGGTGGGGCCCCCTGTGCTTACCCAGGATCTGGCACAGTACTTGACATTGGAAGTACCCAGCCAACATTCATTGGGTTGGCACAGAGCTAATGCAGACCCCAAGGAACTTTATGTAGGACAGTCAAATAATGTTCATGCCAAATATCTTTCATTTAGGGGTGAGGGAGATGCTGTAATAATGATGACATGATGATGTATGAAGAAAATGGGAGTATATGGTATAAGCTTATTATCATTGGGCTTATGGAAAAATAGGTTGCATGCGTGAGTTAGGGGACTTTTTTTCTCATTTTTTTTTAATGTTTATTTATTTCTGAGAGAGAGAGGGAGAAAGAGCATGAGTGGAGGAGGAGCAGAGAGAGAGAGATACAGAATCCAAAGCAGGCTCCAGGCTCTGAGCTGTCAGCACAGAGCCCGACGCGGGGCTTGAACTCACGAACTGCGAGATCATGACCTGACCCGAATTCGGACACTTAACTGACTGAGCCACCCAGGCGCCCCAATTAAAAAAAAAATTTTTTTTAATGTTTCTTTATTCCTGAGAGAGAGAGAGAGAGAGTTACGGGATTTTTTTCTTCTAAAATTCCTTAAATATATACATATATATTTTTTATATATCTGATATATACATATATTTATACACAGATATGTATATTTATATATATCTGATATATATATTTATATACAGATATATATACACATATATATTATACAGATATATATATTTATATATATCTGATATATATGTATCAGAGTGGTTAAGAATATGTTCAGACAGATGTGATCCCTTCTGTGAAATGAGAGCAGTGATAGTGCCTACTCCCTGGGTTGTATGATGAATAAATGAGATAATGCATGAAAAATATTTAGGACAGTCCTCGGCACATCAGATATGCTAATACAAGATGGCAATTACTGTTATTTTGCTCTAGAAATCTTCAGGATAATAAAAGATTAAGGAGCCTTGGCATCCGTGTTGTGTTATGACTTTGGTCCCCTTTCCTGTGGGACAGGGATGAAAAGGTGCTGGGCCTGGGGGTGGTTTCTGGATCCTGAAAGCCCCAGCCCTCTGCCCACAGGGCAGTTGTGCTAAGTCTCCGTTGCGTGCCCCCTGCACGAGGACGCTGCCAGGCTTCTCATACCATTTTACACTTCTTGGTTTAAGCTATGGAGGTTTGGAGGGATTTTTTTTTTTTAATTATAAGTCTGTCATTTTTGCAAATGATTTTGTCTTTTACAGCAATCCCACTCAAAACAAACACACTCTCCAGTTTTCTTTTCGTTGCCCTGTCTCCTCCTTTCCCTTCACATCCAGCAGCTATTTTTTTTATTAAAAAATTTTTTTAATGTTTATTTATTTTTGAGAGAGAGAGACAGCAAGCAGGGAGGGGCAGAGAGCAAGGGAGACACAGAATTTGAAGTAGGCTCCGGGCTCTGAGCTGTCAGCACAGAGCTCAGCGTGGGGCTCGAACCCACGAGCCACGAGATCATGACCTGAGCCAAAGTTGGACACTTAACCAACTGAGCCACCCAGGTGCACCCACATCCAGCAGCTATTAATAAGGGCCTCAGTCAGCAACTTGGGGGGGACCCAAAGAGCTGCCTCCTCTCCTTCTCTCTCTCTCTCTCTGTGTATTTTTGTCTTTTTCCGTGCATCTCTTTCTGTTCCCTCCTCCCTTGCCTGTCACTCTTTGGCTCCTTGTGTCCCTGGAGTCTTCAAAGCCCCTCTGGGGACTGTGGTCTGGAACTACTAATAAAACCCATGCCACCCCCCAACCTCCACTACACCCTTGATAGACATTTGCTGCAGGAGCAGGAAGGGGGCTGCACCTCAGCAAATGGTTCCTCTTTCCCAGGCAGGAGATAAAAATGCACCCTTCCTTCTGACAGCCCTTTTTCCTAAAGAGAAATAGTGTACATGGGCTCTTGCTGGGAAAACCTCCTGGGTGAGGAGGTCCCATCACAAAACAAACTTTCAAATATATCAGTTGTATTGAAACAAAATCTTTGTGGCTGTTTAACTGATTTAGTCTGCTTGGAAACATGCAGAATAACTACAAATAAAATGTTTATAATTATAGCATTGCATTTAAAATCCTAGCCCTTTCATAATCTATTTTTTGATCTACTACCCTACTCTTTGTTTCTTAGGATAACCTTTTTATAGTAGGAGAGGTGGTATTATTATCGTCTCCATTTTTGAAGGTGGGAATTGAGGCTCAGAGAGATGCCGTGATTTGCTCACCCTCACGAAGTTTCATTGCCCCAGGACCCCCATCTGCTGGGGACCTTGAGACCCTCACTCCCCTCCATGGCCCCAGCTCCCAGATTCTCTGGTTCCCATCAGAAATTCCAAATAAGGGGCTCCTGAGTGGCTCAGTCGGTTAAGCATCTGACTCTTGATCTTGGCTGAGGGTCATGATCTCAGGGTCATGAGATTGAGTCCTGGGTCAAGCTTCAGGCTGAATGTGGAGCCTGCTTAAGATTCTCTCTCCCCGCCCCCCTCCCCTGCTTGCTCTCACGCACATGCTCTCTCTTTCTCTCTCTCTCTCCCTCTCAAAATAAATAAACATTAAAAAAAAAAAAAAGAAATTCCAAACAACTCAGACCAAACTTGCCCCAGAGAGTCTGGGTGGCTTCAATGCACACAGTGTTCTCTCTAAATTGTCACCTACGGCCACATGCGCTGGCCGGGGCTCCAAACTGAGTGCCGCCCAGAGATCTAATCAGGTCTGCAGTTTTAGTCACTGCAGTGAATCTACAGCAAGTGGAACAGCAAGAGCCAAAGCAGAAACCCTGGTGGCAGTAGGAGCTCTCTGAGGGTTTGGTGGAATAAATTACTCAAACGCTTGGGTTTCTCGAGATGCCGTGAAACTTCATTCCTACTATGATACTGGGATAAACAAAATGTAACCTACTGCGTTGTCCTAGCTCATCCAAATCGTATCTTCTTTTTCCATGTAAGTGATTGCAAAAAAAAAAAAACATCGCAGAGACCTTCTGGAGCATTATCTTTTTTGGATCCGATTTTAACCGGAAGGCCAAACATTTCGCACCAAAGGCAAGTGCATAGTTGCTGCGAATGTAAGGCGAACTCCAAGGTGAAGTGGCTCCCCTGTATGATGGGAGATGCAAATGTTTTAAAGCTACTCAACAATTTCCCCTCGCAGCTGCCCATTTTATCTCGTGCAAAACTAGCAATGATACAAGCAGTTGATTATGGTTTACAATAGCAATAAACCTCTCACAATTGGTTGTTTCCAAAATAAATAGCCATTCTGTTAAATGTTAAATAACAAGTCATAAACCGCTGAAAACAACCAATTTCTTGTGGATTATTGCCTGAATAAATTTCAGCAGGAATGGCAGATCATTAAGCCGTGAACACCACAGATCAAAACCATTGAAATTAAAAAAAAAAAAAAATCAATCAACTAATCCATGAAGAAGAACTCCCATTTTACAAACCAAATCACACCACATCTCGTAACATATTCTTTGGGTCTTTTCCTCCGTTGGTCAACGGTTAGCTCTATTCTTGCCCAAATCCTTACACACTTTTTCAGAGATTGAAGAATTTCCAGCCTGGTGGTTACATTGGCCCGTTCTGAGAGCATGAGGTTTCACTCAGCCACATTCTATAGGCATCACGTTTAAAGTCTACAATATTCCAATTGCTAAAACACAGACCTGTCCACTAAGTTAAACATTTGAGTCAAAGCTCAGCGGCAAATATATTCAAACTGTAGCTCTGATTGAGGCTGTTCTTACAAGAAGAGCCAACTTCATCGGGGTGATTGACAGAAGATTCCTCGCCATAGCAACCGGGGTTATCTCTCTGGAATAACAACATTAACCTCCTTCATAACCAGTTTTTCATCCTTAGGTAGAAAAGGCAGTTGCATGCATCTTGCGTGATCCTTTATTTTTATTTTTGAGTGAACAGTTCGCACTTAGACAAAAATAGGACAAGATGCAGGGAAACCAAATTAATTTTCAACTTCTCCCAAAAAAAGCATGACAATGGGTCTTGGAGGCAGAACAGCGAAAGGGCAGGAGGGGTCCCTGTCTCTTCTGAGCACAGGGCGATGGCGGAGAGATTTCTATTCATCGGCTGCCTCTAAAATAGCCTACTGCATTGCATTGATTTCCTTTGTGTTGTCACGGGGCTGGGGTGGAGGCTTTTTTCAGATCTTATTCCTGCCTCATTCTGTGGCCTCATAACCCCTCATACACGTGTGCATGTACACCCCCCCACACACACACACACCCTTACCTTAGCTGCGTTCAAGTACAAAATAATCAATGATCTGTGGAAAATGGTGGGAACATGCCTGTGTTCCATCTGGGAAAATATGCATATTCTATCACCTTTTTGAAAGAAACTGCTAACTGGATCCAAACCGCTTCTCGTCTTACATCTCGAGTTCTCTGGAAGCCTTGGACGTCAGTGGATTAAAATGTCACTGCAGCATCTCACCAGCACCTCGCAGAGATGCTGTGCTTACCTGTGACACCAGTCTCTGCAAGTGAGAAGTGGGGCACTCAAGCCTCAAGGAACACTAGGACAATGATGACGAGAGACAGACCGTGAACCTGGAGGGGCCGCCTCCAAGTCTCGTTCTCCCCATCTCCCATCTCAGAATCGTTTCCCATGGGAGCCAACTTAATTGCAACTGCTACCTTGACAGGCCGAATGATCTTTCTTGAAGCTTGTGTATCGTTCAAAGTCACCATCTTGAAACCCAGGTTCCCAGGTGTAGTCTCGGAGAATTTTAGTCCTCTGCTGAGGAAAGGGCCTGGGTGGGAGAGTAAAACAAGGTGTCGCTTGGGCTAAAGCAAGAGGAATTTGGGAATACGGTATTGAAAAAGTGCGAAACAACGTGGGCCTAAGAAGGGGAAGGTAGCAGAATCGTTCCAAGTGAATCTGTGTCCCGACTTGGATTTAAGCGAACAAATTAGCCAAAAGAGATGACGACGGATTTCAAAAAAGTGTTCTGTGAAGAAACTGTGCACCCACTTTGGAAGTAGGAAGAACTCTTTGAGATCCCCCCTGTATGGGACACAAACATCGGAGGCGCCCTCAGATGCCCTTCAGGAGTACCTTGTTTCTGAAGAGGCCGCCCGTCCCCACATCCCCCACCAACGGCATCGCTGTTTTTGCCAAGCTCTGGAATGGACCCCTTGCCGAGCTGAGGCCCTAAGCCTCACAGCCTCACTGTGGAGCACATTCGTTCCAGATGCCGTCTACTCCAGGATTTAGATGTCATGCTACAGCCAGGGGCATGGGACCTGGTTTCCAGAGTGGCTGCTCAGGGACCAGAAGACACCCAGAAGAGCAGGATGTTGCCTCCCCGGGAGTGAACGTGGACTCAGGTAACTGGAGATGGGGAACCTATTCTGTCTCTGAGGGGTGGCGTCTCCTGGCAAACCTACAGCCGTTCCTCAGGCTGAGGGGACACACCACAGAGCAGCCTGTGTCTTTGGCCACCCACCAAGAAGCAGTGTCGGGACAGCGCCATGGCATCACATTGCTTCTTGTCTTCCCTGCCCTTCTTCCCCTTTTCTTCTCACCCCCACCTCTCTAGGGTTTTACTTCCCAAAGAAAATAGCTGTACTATAATCCTTGTCTCAGGCTCTGCAAGGAGGACGTGACTGAGAAAATCGCCTAGAAGTGTCATCAGGGCTGTGGCAATGTTCTCTAAACAGCTTTCAGGCAAATAAATGGGTGGGGAAAAGCGCAATCCTTCTCTTTCAGTGAGTCTATAGACCACCTGCCCACCCCGCCTTCATTTGCTGCAGGATCCCTGACTCTACAGTGATTTCTGGAAGCTGCAAGTTTCCTAAAGGCCGAGGTGTGAGAAAGGGTTGGTTAACTGCTCTTAAGAAATAGTGTAATGAGGGGTGCCTGGGTGGCTCAGCCTGTTTAGTGTCCGACTTCCGCTCAGGTTATGATCTCGAGGTCCGTGAGTTCAAGCCCCACATCGGGCTCTGTGCTGACAGCTCGGAGCCTGGAGCCTGCTTCGGATTCTGTGTCTCCCTCTTTCTCTGCCCCTCCCTGACTTGCACTCTGTCTCTCTGTCTCTCAAAAATAAACATTTAAAAAATTTAATAAGAAAAGAAATAGCATAATGGGCCTTTCTTATTCATCAACAAAGGTATTGAACTAGGAGAAAATTAAGCGTCTTTGCACCCAAGGTGTTTGCAATCAGTTTCTCTTAAAACAGAAAAGAAATGTATTTTAATAATCTAAAGAACACCAACAGCAGCAAAACCCCGTCACAAATTGCTGGGGCTATCAGACTGAAGAGACCTGGTGCCTACTTTCAAAACACACAGCGGGGGCATTGCCTTTCCTGGTTGAGAGGAAAGAACCCTGATGCTCTCCCTTTCCCACTCAATGCTCTCCTCACAAAGTCTTGCTAAATCCTGTGGCTCGTGTAAATATTTCATTCTTTACCGGTGTGTTGGTTTATTCATGGACCTGGCCCAACCATCCTGTGATCTCTCTTTGTTTTGCGGAGTCTGTGTGCGACTGGTGGGTTGCAGCTGGTGCTAATGAGGCCAAAGTCTGGGTTCAATCCCCTTGGGGGCCAGTTAACTTCACTCTCCTCCACTGCCAGGGGCTGCACCCAGCCACTCTGGCTAGAGCCTGTGTGTGTGACACTAGGGGGAGGGCACGCCAACAGAAAGGAGGGAGCAGCAGGAGATAGACGGTTCAACACACTGTCTACACCTCTACTGAAGAATGTAGCTACGTCCTGTGGTGCCTTTGCCCTCTGCAAAGGTCAACGCTGGTTTTCTCCAGGATTCCCTATTTGATCCTCTCTAATTGTGCATGTGTTTTTGGCGTTTTCCTTTTGTATTTAATCAGTAAGTATTTGCCAAGTACTTGCCGTACATTAAGGACCGTGACGTACTTCCTTTGCTTCAATCCCCGGCACATTCGTTGTTCATTCACTAGAGAAAACTGAAGGCTCTGTTGCGGGAGGGGGGGAGGGGGGTACAACCTACGGACACCAGAAAAATAAACTAAGTGGGGTTACAGATTTTGTATAATGTTTTGTGAACATATTGAAAAAAAAATCATTTGTTCACTCAACAAAATGTGTTGATTATCTTTATGTCTTGGGACTAGGGCTACAGCAGTGAAATGAAACAGATGGAAAAATTCCTGCTCTCAGGGAGTTTATAGTCCAGTATGGGGTCCAATAAACAACAAATAAGAGAAGCTGATGTGTGTTACCTGGTGACAAGTGTGAAGGAGAACAGTGAGGCAGGAACAGGAATGGGGGTGGCTGGGAAGGATGCTGCAATTATAAATAGGGAGGTCAGCACAGACCTGGCTGAAGAGTGAACGTTGCCAGCAACGACCCGGCAGGGGAGAGAGAGGGCACTATGTGAATAACAGGCCGGAGAACCTTCCAGTCGGAGGGAACGGCAAGGGTCGAGACCATGAGGAGGGAGCATGCACGGCATGTTTGAAAAAGAGCAAACAGGCCAGGGTAGCTGGAGCAGAGTGAGCAAAGCGGAAGCAATGGGCAATGCAGCAAGGAGGGAGGGAGGATGGGGTACCAGGGAGGGTCTACAGGCACTTGTGTGGGTGTTGGCTTTTTTCTGAAGAAGTCAGAAAATGCTTCATCAGCTTGGTCTTAAAGGCTGAGTAGTCTTAATGCATTCTCCCATGGAAAGAGGTGTTGCCAGACCTACCGTGTGGTTTGGGAGGCGACATTTGCATGTACCAGGGTGTGTTTGCAGACTGGAAGACTGACAGGAGTCAGCATCTATCCCCTGCCCCACCCCTGCCCCACCCTGTCCCCAAGTGCGTCTGTGCTAACAAGCCTGGGAATCACGTATGGTCCTGTGGTGGAAATCCACAAGGTCACTGAGATTACTTTTCCCACCAGCTGGGCAAGGGGTTGGGGGGGGGCTCAGAGCAGATGTAGAAGAAAAGGGAATGAGTCATTTCTTGCCCTGTAGAGTTAGAGTCACCAGTTCATAGCTGACAAAGGAATAGGAAAATTACCTGGCAAAGCAACCCAAGGCCAAATGAGTGAGGAAGAAAGCAGATGTTCCCTGGGTTCCACGCAGGAGAGGGTGACCTCAAGGTGACCTTAGGGTGGCGGTGGGGGGGAGTGCAGGGAGTGTTGGGAAGGGATTATGTTGGAACACATAGAGGAGGGGGAGATTTGAGTAGGTTGGGACACATGGCTGAGATGTGGACCCGTGAGCAGGAGGGAGAACGCTACAAATTTATGTCCCCGTGTGAGGGACAGCAGGCTGTTTTGTACATGTTCAGGGCTCAGGAAGGAGACTGCCCAGGTTAGAATGGAATTGCTTTACTGGGAAGGAGTAGGAAAAGGGCTGGCAAAGAGTAGGGCAGACAGCGGAAATCCTGGAATGCCAGATGGAGAAGTTTGGACTTTTTCTCAGGGCGATTCTCTGCTTTGGACGGCAGGGTTATAGCAGACAGAACCATATCTCTTTCCTTTAGGCCTGTGTATATGTATGTTGTAGCCTTGCCGGCTATAAAATACAGGGAACCCAGTTAAATTTGGACTTCAGATAAACAACAGATAATCTTTCGGCCTGAGTATGTTCCATGAAATATTTGGGACATAAAAACAGGACACCCAGGTAAATTTGGATTTCAGATAAACGATGGACTTTTTTTTTTTTTTTTTAATAGAAGTATGTCCCATGGGATATTTGGGACATACTTATACTGAAAAAACATGCATTGTTTCTACGAAGTCCAAATGTAACTGGACATCGGGTGTCTTTATGTGCTAAGTTTGGCAATCCTAGTATGTAGTATTGAATAAGTGTTGCTTTTCGATGCTGTGGACTCCAGCCGGGGCCGAACCCCCTCCGGTGACACTAACTGGCCTGGAGAGCTCTGTCTTGGCCACCTTGGGTGCTGGCCCTCAGCACTCTGATGACTCCAGTCTGAATTACTTAGAAGAACTGGTGGACCCCCAGCTGTCCCCTCAAGGGTCAGCTGCAGCTCCCCAAGTCTGCCCTTCTGGAGTTCAGCACCGCAGCCCTGACTTTTGCCAACAGACTGGTAGCAGCAGTGAAAATCAATAGTCTCCTCTCCTTCAGGACTCTGTCTCTCACGAATCTGGTCCGCCACTCAGTTTAAGAACCGAAGCGCAAAGTGGGAAACGGAACAGAAGTTGTGTTGGAAGTCTAGAATGTGCCGAGCACGGTAGTGAGCATCTTGGACGTATGGTGGTATCTTATCCCCATAGGAATTCTAGGAGATACGCAGTACTCTGCCCATCCTACAGATTTAGAAGTAGAGAGTCAGCAAGGTGAAGTGATTTGCTCAGGGCAAATCCCGCTAGTGGGTCAGAGCCTGGGTTCAAACCCAGGCCGATTTGACTTTTAACACTACTTCCTGCTCATGGAGCCAGATATGCCACACACACGACTGGTTTGTTAGACTAACCGGTCCTCTAAAATTCCCAAGTGATAAACATCCTCTGAGAAACCGTTCCTGGTTGCTTTGAAAATGATCAGGTATCTCTCTCTGCGCTCGCACGATTTCCTTCCCACCTGTGTTGTTAAACAACGCCTGGCTCCCGCCACCCCGCTGTGCCGCAGAAACATTCGCTTTTCTGTATTCCCACTTATCCCTGAGGTCCTCAAGGCCAGCATCAGTGTTTTTCTATCAAGTGTGTCCCTTTCTACCTGCATGGCCTCGGATATTGGTCAGCGCACGGCAGACTCAATAGATATCTGCCCCTGAATGCCGTTATAATTTCCAATTGTCTTTTCCCATTTGTGCAGTGATGTCCAAGGATGCCGCCATGTTCGTGTGTCTCATTTGTGACTGCTGGTATTCTGCATTCTTATCTACTTTTTTACAGTGAGTTTTATATGTGTTTGTTCTTACCGAGGGCTCAACTGACTGGTCAATATCAATACTGGGAGAAGGTTCTTCCGCGGTCAAACGATGGACAAGTGGCTATCTTTGCAGAAGCCCAAACTAGTCTTCCCCGTTGTCCTTCTTTGCCATCTGTTGGGAGGTTTTGGAGGGAAGCAAACCCGACGGGAAGCCTAACTTCCAAGACTTAGGATCTTAAGGCCAATGTCTTTTCGGTCACAGTGATACAGGGATGGGATACCAAGAGAAGGGGCTAGAAGACACAATGAAAGAGAATGACAGATCATTTCTGATCCTATTTCCTCACAGGAGCTTCATAGGAAAAGTCACCCTATATTTGAAAAGAGCACATGTTCCCACAAAACCTCCCAGGAAGTAGACGGACAAAATTTTCTCATGGTTCTGCTTCCAGAAGGAAATGTGTGTATAAAAGGAAGTGTGGTATCCCATGTGCACGCTGGCCCTTCAGGGGCCAGGCTGTGGAGCTGATGGTTGATGTTCACAGACAGGCTGTGGCTGAGGGGGTGGCATGGATTTTGAGCCTAGCCACCTGACTCTCAAGCACTTAGTGAGGTCTATAAATGGAGATCATGGCATTTAAACATTTTTGATCTTTGTGATCTTCTGCAGGCCCGAGGTCCTTCCAGGAGTTTTATGACTAACAGTGATTGCCCTGTCACATTAATTCATTTCACATCGGCCGGTTTTTTATAGGTCCTATCTGGGGCGACGATGACTGTGACAGAAATCTGGGCTTGTTCTTGCTGACAGAGTTAAATTTGGCCTGTGTTCCTTCTGCACAAGAAGAAAGCCTGAATTGCACTGAACAACTGTCTTGAGGGCATGTCCAGAGCTGAGTTTGTCTCTCTCATCTTCAACCTTTTATTGTTTTTGTTACTGTACATATTTCAGTGATGTCAGGCTTTTTTAAGGCTCCACCTTGGGAGAAGCTCAAGAAATGGTCTGTGTTAACATTGGCGACGTTAAGACAGTTTTATGCATATGAGCCTGGCTGTTTATTGATCCCATGGAATAAGAAACCATTTGGAATATCCTGGCTGTGAGAAATATAACCCTTGACCAGCCAAAGCCATTTGTCTGCCTTCTCAGTCGAGGCAGGCGCATTTAAAATTCCTCACCTGGGAGGAACTTCTTGGAAAGAATATTTCATGCAAAACGAATACACTTCTTAGACTTGAATTGCAATTTGGCCGAGAAAAAATGAGCTCGTTATGTCTGGGCATGCATTTTGTTAGAGTCCATCTTGAGAGCGAGGGCATGGACTACTCAAGGGGTTCTTGTGTGTCATGTATCTTGGAGTAGATCTGGAATGTATCTTGCTCCCCATCCTGTATGAGGGGTTTGAGGCTGGGACCGCTGATTCTGTTGATTTAATGCTGTATGTTGCTGGGGAGGAGATCCTAACAAAGTTCAGAATTTTAAAATAAAGTGCTAAAATATGCTAGGAGGAAATGGAGAACAGTTCTCCATTCCTATCTTGAGACCTTTATGGATATTTACTGGGTGGTGGGGGGAGGGAACCTCCAAAACTTAAAGTCAGACTTAGATTTTGTACACATTTTGAATTCGGGAGAACGTCACATTGGCCTCCAGAGGTTCTGTTTTGTTCTTTTAAACTAGTCACTCTGTGAAATGCATTCTCTGAGGAATGTTGAAGAAACATCCAATCGATATTTTCAAGTTTCTACTGCTTTGGTGGCACCAGCTGTGCCCAGAACTTTCTTCCTCACAACCTGCTATTTTCGAATGACGCACTGAGCTTAGAAGGTGGCTGAGTGGTGTGTGAGTACTTTACTAGAGAATGGATTTCAATAGCCTGTTGTGAGGTGATAAGGGCTGTGGGCCCTCCTAGGTGGATGGAGGCACGTGACTACAGAAACCTTAACAATTTTAATTAAAAAAAACATGTAGATATATTATACATAAAAATCATCATCGTCATCATCACCATCTGGATTTTGAGAAGTTGCTTTTCAGAGAATGACCCAGAAGGGCAAGGCTTTTGAATACACAGGCTCCCCCTCAACATATGGGATATAGGAAGTGCTGTCTGGCTTAGGGTTCCTCTCCTAATGTCACGGACATCATCTGGGGTGTCTGTTAACACAAGATTTTAGCGCCTTTTTGATTTTTTTGCTTCTCAAATGCTAATTTGCATATGAATCCCACAGGATCTTGTTAAAATGCAGATTTGGGTTCAGTGGTTTTTAGGTGAGACTCAAGATTTTTCCTTACCATCAAGCTCCCAGGCAGTGCTCAGGCTGCACACCCAGGACCCACCGTCTCCCTCACGCAGGAAGATAAACACAACCTCTCTTTCTGGTGTCAACAGGACTGAGCTGGGCATCTCCTCTGGGATCTGGCTGCACCCTGGCTACTCATTTTTGCAATACAAGGGAAGAAACCAAAGGGTTGAGACACCTTTGGGGAAGGGTAGGGTTTTCCAAGGTGGAATGGGGGGGGAGGGGGTTCCCCTTACTGGGGAACTGTAAGGAGGGGGCTGTGTGGGGGCAACGGGGAGAGTGAGGAGCAGGGGAGAAAGGAAGGTGGCGGGGGGACGGGGGTGGGGGTGTCCATGGGAAGCACCTGTTCTACCAGAACCTTTCCCAGACTCAAGTCTGTGGTCCTTCCTTCCATGGCAAGCCAATGCTCAAATGAAATCTACAGAGAACGTCTGTTTCTCCAACATGGTAGTGCTACTCTGAACTATACCTGACCCTTCACTGAAGGCTTTTTTACCAGTTCCATCGTAATCCTCTTACTACCATACATGTTTCAGCTGCACACAATGGGGTGCCACTTAATGGTTTCTTACCATTCTCTTTCAATCCCGCTGTTCCCTGCCCTTGGACGATACCTAAGGCAGAGTGCATAGCTTTTCTGGTTATTTCCAGGTGACAATAGCCATTCTTATTAGCAGACGTTAAAAACTCCACCACAATCTGATATCAAAATTGTTGTCTGTCACCGTATTTAAACTGCTCCCCTCTCTCTAGCTCCAGCCGGATTCAGAAACCTGGAAGGAAGATATAAACAGTTTCCTTCCTTCCTCCTGGTCAGCCCTCCCCTAGGACAGCCCTGACACTCACAGTACAGATGCCTGACTGGGCCCGATGTCAATTGCTGACACTTTGGCCAGATGAGCCACGTTACAGTCATGCTTGAGCTCTGTAAGTGGAGTAAGAGTTAAACCTTAATGCTTCGCTGTCATTCACCAGAAGGCATCATTTTCGAGATCCCTCTGTTAAGGGTCGAATTGTGCCCCCCACCCCGAAAAGATGGGAGTTGAAGTCCTAACGCCCATACCTCAGTTATGACCTTACGAGGAAAAAAGGGTCATTACAGATGTCATCAGTTCAGCTGAGGTCATACTGGAATAGGGCGGGCCCCTAACCCAATATGACTGGGGTCCTTGTAAGAAGAAAGCTACGTATACACGGAAACACACAGGTCTCCCTGTGGCCACAAAGGTAGAGGTTGGAGCGATGCCATATGGCCACAAAGGCAGAGGTTGGAGCGATGCAGCTTCCAAGCTAAAGAGTGCCAAAACTTGCCGATGACAAAAAGAAACGAGGAAGAGAAAGAGAAGGATCCTCCCCTAGAGTCTTCAGAGAAAGCCGGATCCCTACTGACACCTTGATTTTAAACTTCTAGCCTCTAGAATTCTAAGGGAAAAAATTACTGTTGTTTTAAGCCACCCAGATTGTGGTACTGTGCTGCTGAAGTCCTAGCAAACCAACCCAGCCTCTTAGGGTCCTTACAGCGTGACTGTGAATTGCATTTGCTTGTGAGCATACCCGATCTCACTCAGTAGACTGAAAGCTCAAAGATTCCCTACAGCCCACTCCCCGACACAGATCACAGCGCTTGCAAGTAAATATTGGTTGAGTGGACACATTTTAGAAGTTTAGAACTTAATGGTATGTTAAATACAAACAAAATACAAGAATTAACAAGGGAGAGATGCCTGCCTGCATTGGATCGGTGTGTATATTTTATTCATTACGACATGATATGATCTCACTTATGATTTGCAGAAGTGAATTATTGTGCTGTAAGCTGAAACCCATCAGTGGCTTCTCTCTGCAGCACGAATGCTACAAAACAAAAGTCTTCATCTCCTCTCTGGGTGGCAAAGATGGCCATCGTGTTAGTCAAACGGGAGACCCTGGTCTGCACCGCGTCCTAACTCCTCAGCATCTTTTCCGGTTACTCACTGAGCTGGAATGGCTGCTGGGGGACTCTTCCTGCCTGTGAGATTTACATTATTGGAGATTTAAAGCAAACACTATTTCAGAACTAGCAGTAACTTCAATAATTGACTGAAGTTAATGCCCCAAGGCAGAATCTCAGATCATCAATTTAACTTACCTGGTTCTTAATCGCTTGCAAATAGCTGGCATCTGGATGACTGCTGTGTACCTAAGAGGCCATGACAGGAGGGACCCAGTGCCTTGGAAGAGATTTGTGACGTTAGTCTCATTGGGTCTTTATTTCTTCATGGATTCCTTTCTGAATAGCAACTTAGCAGATACTCAGTTGAGAGGACCAGTTGCCTGTGTGTGTGTGTGTGTATGTGTGTGTGTGTGTGTTCATGCATGAACCAGAGCCAGCAGAGCTGAAGGACTGGGGAGGACCCACACTGCAATCTTTTAGAGAATGTATAAGAAAATACACTGAAGGCAAGAGAATGAAAAATTGAACTAATTAGAGAGGTTCTCAATTCCTTTAATGATTTTGTTTCTCCTTTCACAACCCCTTGTTCTTTGTATTTAAAGATTCTACTTCCATTTAGTGGTGTCATTTACTTCTTACTGAAGTGAGATGAGCAGTGGCTTCTTTTTTTGATACTGACAGAGCCCATGCCCTTCAACCTCATCCTTAAATCTATCGCCCAGAGGTACGTCTTATTCAGTCTGGCTTTAATTCAGTCCAATAAATATGAATGATCTCCTACCTTATGCCAGACTCAGTGCTTGACAGTTGAATACAAAGACAGGTAAAACATAGCTGCAAATGATGAGGGGGTTATAACATGGAGAGGGATTAGATAAATTGCATAGGTGTGGTAGGGTCCCTTCATTTTCTGTTCGTAAGGGGGATTTTTACCAATCCTCGGAGGACAGTCAAGAGGTTAGTCATATTGCCTCCCAAATCTGGAGTCTTATCCAGCATCTCCTGGTCATGAGTCTCTTCTCTGCAGCTGGCTCCATGATTTATCTAAGAAGGAACCCACCCAAAGGGCTAGACCAGGTCTGTCTCACCTAAGGTGAGATAGACCCATGCTTCAGCCTCTTCCAGGTCCACTCCTTCAGACTACAATGTAGATATGTGAAATTCTTTACTGCATGGCTATTTGTTTGCAGGTTCTAATCAATCCAGAAATGGTACACATTGCCACCTTGGCAAGTAAAAAGTTGGATCCGCTTTATTGCGGGTCCGGAAGGTGCTCAATGACCCTGACAATATAGGTCTCTGGGCAACTCTGGGCTATAGCATTGTGGGGCACCCAGGGCCCAGTTGTGCTTTCTTACCCCCTTTCCCAGAATTGAAGTTATAAGGTCTGCAGTGAAGGCCAGCGGACCCCCCACTGAGTCACAGATGAAGGAAAAGGAACTAGGAGGGCAGACACCTAGCCAGGCCTTCCAGCAGCAGGCCTGTCTGGTTTGTGACCTCATCCCTGTGCAGCTTGGGAATACAAAGGACCCTTTGGCCTGAGCAAAGAGGGGCCAGGAGAGCAAGAGAGGGGCTGAGCCTGTTCCCCACTCTTAAGGCCACGTACCCCTACCCGCTGGTATATGGGACAGGATCCCAGGAATTTCTTCCTCTGTCCACTCATCAATCAGGTCAATCCCTCCTCTTTTGGGAACTGTGAAGAAAGGGTGAGAAAGAGGACCAAAATAGGCATTCCAGTACTCCTTTCTGATCTTGGGGTGGAAATCCCCTTTCCTCCACGAACATGTGTACGTGCATGGGGCAGGAAAGGCAGCCGGGAATGTTCCTGGCAAGACAAACAACTGCCAGACAAAATCTCCGATGAGCGTTTGCAAATATGTAGGGAGGGTTACAATTGAAATTCTAGGTAGACGTGTCCTTCTGCCACACCTTCCAGACTTGGGGCTGTACATGGAGGTTGTCCCCTCACGTCGCCCCCTCCCCACCGCTGGTCTTGAATTTCTTCCCTCTGGTCATCCACCCTACGGCCACCTCCCCAGATCTCAGTGCAGGGGCCCCGCAGGTGCACTGGGAAAATGCTCTGCCTTTCTAAAGGGTTTCTTCAAGAATCCTCTAACCTAGAGCTTTGCCTCCATATGCAGTGCTGTCTCCGGCTCCGTCATCACAGCCGCTGGGCAGGTGTGCTGGGGACTGCTGACTGGCCCGGGGGAACCTGTGGGCAGGCTGACCGCCTTACCAGGCCATCTATGATGTCGCACCTAGCAAGATTTCCTCAGAGACCACACAGCCTGATCCTAGAACCCACCTGGAGAAAGGGGCGCGTTTCCAATTTGTCTCCTTTTGGTCTTGCTTCTTTGGAACAGCGCATGCCCCACTCCCCCACTCCCCCACTCCCCCACTCCCCCAGGCCCGGTGCCCTTCCAAGGCCATCAGGAGGTGCTGGCTGGTGCAGAGGAAGATGGAGACGTGGTGCCAGGCCTGGGGCACTGTCTCGGATTAAACTGTCTTGATCCGGGACTTCTGATAAAAGCAGGCCGGAAGCAGCGTCCCTGGTTCATCCCCAGATAGACATGTAGATAAGAGAACCGATTCAAGGAATAGAGGGTAAGGGCTCCGTGGGAAATGCTGAGAAACTTTTGAAGGTTTCAAAGATGAAAAAAGCTTAAATGTAGGCCGGCCCCAGAGGATGCACCCTGGAGGCAGCTCTTGGGGAGGGAAGTGCAGGCAGAGGAACCCACGCGAGGGCAGAGGCCTGGAGGTGAAAAGGCAGATCCAGGGCGTGTTCGGGAAAGGTGGGGCTGACCCTTAGGCTGTGGTGCCGGAAGTAAGTAGGGACGTGGGAAGCCGGACCGTGCAGGGGGCCGGAAGCCAGGCTAGGGATGGCAGAGGCCCTACAAGAGACACCCCACGGTTATTGAAGGTGTCTGGGGAGAGCGGCCCGATCAGAGCAGTGCTTCGGCAAACAAGTCCCACAGCAGCGTCTGACGGACTGGGGGACAGAAGGCCAGGAAGAAGGGGGACCGGCGGGGATGGCAGGCATGAGAAGGAGGATGGTGAGGAGGAGGAGGAGGAGGGAGAGGATGGCAGGTAAGCCTTAGAATGGCATGCACTGTTTCAAGCACGTCTCGCGTCCCTAAGGTAATGCCCACACCACCACTGGGAGGGAGACTGCCATTTTCACCATTTTACAGATAACAAAACCGGGGGATAGAGAGGTTAAGTCACTTGTCCGGGGTCACCCGCCGAAGAGGTGGAAGACCCAGGGTGCCACCAGATGCTCTAAGCTGTTTATTCAGGCAAAACACAACGAGGGCCTGAGCGAAAGTGGGGAGCGCTAGAGGCGGGCTGCGATACCGTGGGCCCAGAGTCCACCTGGTCCTGTGTGACGGCAGTGGGGGCGGGGGTGGGGGGTTGGGAGAAGAAAAAGTGAAAAGGCCCATCCAACGTGTTGCCATAGACCCCGGGCAACAGCAGCGGTGTCGCTGGAATGGGGACGCCCAGACGGGGAGCTGGCACCCAGAGCAAAGTGGAGCACTGGTGGCCGGGACCAGCATCCCTGGGGCTGGAATCCTGCAAGAGGCTTTTTACTACTTTGCCTCCTTTCACCTGCCCCTTACCAGCCACCCTTTACCCCGGGGAGCTCTACATAATGGGAAGCGCATCGTGTTATTCCCCGGTAAAATCCTTCAGTGTCTTCACGGCTCACCACTCTAAAAATCTGGGTTCCCGACTCCGGCTGACAAAACCCTACCCGCAGTGGCTCCAGCCAGTCTGTCTGACCCCGCGTCACAGCCTTCTGCCCTGGTCGGCCTGGCTGCCACCTCCCCACACCCACGGAGCCCTGACTCCCCCGCCGAGTGCCAGCTGCTCTCGCTCAGCATCCTTCCAGGCTCACCGGCTCCCGCCGAAATGCTCACTGGTAAAGGAGGCCTGCCCCTAGGCTGTGTCGCCTGAGCTGGCACCTCTCGTCCCCATCTGTCACATGCACAGTTCTGTCAGTCGCCACCAACGTACTCGTGTTTACTTGTACACGTGAGTATTCGTCTCCTAGGGATGCAGAAACCGATTAGCACATGCTTGCTGACTTGAAACCACAGCAATTTGTTCTCCCACAGTTAACTCAGGCCGGAAGTCTGAAATCAGCGCTGGGCCTGGGCCAAAGTCAAGGTGTCCGTCCGCAGGGTCATTCTCCCTATGGAGGCTCTTAGAGGAGAACCTGGTCTGGCCTTTTCCACCTTCCGGTGGCCAGCAGCATTCCTTGGCTTGCGGCTGCACCCCTCCAGCCCCCAAGGCCGGCTCTCTCAGCTCCGCGGCCGCGTCACCTCCTCTCTGTGTGTCTGTGTCAAAACCTCCCTCTGCTTCCCTCTTAGAAGAATACATATAATTGCATTTGAGGCCCCCTCTGATAATCAAGGATAATCTCCCATACCAAGACCCTTAACTCAATCACATCTACAAAGAACCTCTTTCCTTGCAAGCTGCCATTTACAGGTTCCAGACATTTAGGGCCTGATATTTTTTTTTGGGGGGGGGAGGGGCATTATCCTGCCTCCTGTAATTTGTCTCCCTCGATTGCTCAGTGGGAGCAATCTGCTATGCCTCAGGCACCTAGGACTGTGCCCACAGCATAGCAGATACTCAGCTGGTATTTACTAAGTGACTAAATAAATTAATATAGCCCAGTGTATTTTATTCTAAAAAGTATTTTTCATTATATGTTCATAATTTAATAACAATACACCATACTGTTCTAACTCCTATAACAATAAAATAGCTTTGATATGACAGTCATCTTACAGAAATGAAAACATGATTTAATGAAATGGCATTTTATGAGCTTTAGGCAAAGCAAATGTTTGAATTATCTTGTTTAAATTAAATGGCTCTTTTGTGTTCAGTAGTAAGCATCACTAAGTGTGTCTATCTTGCTAATACAGTGGCATCATTATATTCTAAATTATACAATTTAATTACATGTAACTTGAAATTTAAACTGAAATATTGTTGAGGTACAAGCATAACCTTTACATCCACGCGTTATTTTTTTTTTTTCAAATGGCGTGACACTCAGGAAAATTTAACAAAATCGTATGTTTTCAACCAGCTACATAAACCGTAAGAACTGGACAAATTCAGTTCTAACCTTTGCTTTGCCACTTATTGGCTGCGTACCTCTGGGCAAGATCCTCGAGTCTTCGAGGATCTCCAGCTCCTGCTCCATAAAATGCAGTTCTCGAGAAGAGCAAGATGAATTCAGATAAGCACCTAACAGGTGTCCCTGGCGGTCAGCCAGTGTTAGCACCCCCTTCATCCTTCCTTTCTCACAAATGAGCCAGGGACAAAATCCACTTTCTTTCTTCCTTTCTTCTTTTCTTCCTTCTTTCCCTCCTTCCTTCCTTCTTTCCTTTCTTCTTCCTTCCTTCCTTCCTTCCTTCCTTCCTTCCTTCCTCCCCTCCTTCCTTCCTTCCTTTCTCTCTCTTTCTTCCTTCCTTCCTTTCTTTCTTTCTTTCTTTCTTTCTCTCTTTCTTTCTTATTTAAAAAAATTTTTTTAATGTTTATTTATTTCTGACACAGAGAGAGACAGAGCACGAGTGGGGCAGGGGCAGAGAGCGAGGGAGACACAGAATCTGAAACAGGCTCCAGGCTCCGAGCTGTCAGCACAGAACCCGACGCGGGGCTCGAACTCATGAACAGCGAGATCGTGACCTGAGCCAAAGTCAGACGCTTAACCAACTGAGCCACCCAGGCGCCCCTCTTTCTTTCTTTAAAAATTTTTAATGTTGATTTATTTTTAAAAAATTTTTTTTTAACATTTATTTTATTTTTGAGACAGAGAGAGACAGAGCATGAATGGGGGAGGGGCAGAGAGAGAGGGAGACACAGAATCGGAAGCAGGCTCCAGGCTCTGGGCCATCAGCCCAGAGCCTGACGCGGGGCTCAAACTCACGGACCGCAAGATCGTGACCTGAGCTGAAGTCGGACGCTCAACCGACTGAGCCACCCAGGCGCCCCTAATGTTGACTTATTTTTGAGAGAGACGGAGGCGGGGAGGGGCAGAGAGGGAGGGAGACACAGAATCCAAGGCAGGCTCCAGGCTCTGGGCTGTCAGCACAAAGCCCGACGTGGGGCTGGAACTCATGAACCGTGAGATCATGACCTGAGCTGAAGTCAGATGCTTAACCAGCTGAGCCACCCAGGCCCCCCCCCCAATCCATTTTAGATCTGATGACGCCACAAACCCACATACACTATACATAAGCGCACTGGCCTAAAACATGTGACACGAAGGCCTAAGCCCTTCCGGTGTGAGCCGTGCTTGTTTCTTTGCCATTGCTCTGCGCGGTGAGAAACCACCCCGGCCACATTCTGGGATTTGATATCTCAGCCCGAGGGATGAGGGAAGAGGCATGAGAAGGATTGAAGTTGAGCCCTTTGCAGAGAGGACGCTCTCCTTTGGGCACCTGGTGGTTGACAGAAGCTGGTGGAGACAAAGGAGGGGTTGTCATCAGAACTGTCCCAGGGACAGAGAGGGAGAGTGGGCTAAAGCATGGTGGTGCCCACGTTTCCTTCTAGGGGAAACAGACCATCTATGGGGGAGTGTTTTTGAAACACGGGACAGTTGACCAGTCTGAGGCTGAGCACGCAGTGGTGCCAGAAGTCGCAGAATATATACCAAAGCAGGATGGGGTGGCTCCTCTTTTTTTTCCCCTGTACCTCTCTTTATTATGCTCACCATTTATTTCATAGAATTTGAGATCCAGAAGAGTCCTTAGAGATAATTTGGCTCAACCTCCTTCCCCATGCAGACAATCCCTTAACGACATTGACAGCAGATGGCCATCCTTTGTGGTGTTGCTTTTGTTATCATTTATTTTCTTTAGTAATCAGTTTTTGTAGAACATCATTAAGTGAAAGTGTTTATTTTTCAAGTCCCCATTGGAATGGCTGTCTGTTTACTGTCTCTGTGTGTGTCCCATATCACATTAGACCCTGGGACTTTCTGCTCCTAGGTGACTCCAACTATTAGTAGGGGCAGAAAAGGGGACAGGAGGTCTTGACCTCTCAGGCAAGACTCCTGGGTAGGATTCAGGCCAGGGACTTGGGAAGAAGGTCAGGAATAAAAAAAAAAAAAAAAAAAGAAAGAAAGAAAGAAAAAGAAAAATTCCTAGTTTGAGAAAGTTTTTTCTGACCTTCACTGTTGTTTTTCAAATCAGGCCAATTGAGATGTTCTCCTTATACAAAGAAAGTTGGTTCAAAGTTGGTTTCAAGAAAACTTGTAGAAATACAGAAAAAACACACAAAAATAATAAACATTTGAGGGTCTTGCAATTATATGGTTTCTTCAATTTTCTTATTCTTCCCTTTTTATATTGGACTGTGGAAATTTTCCATGTTGTTATATGTTCTCCTGCAACGTAATTCCTAATTATGCAGCACATTCTATTGTGTGGCTGTGGAATTATTTACTTAACCAGGCCCTCCTAGTTCCTCTCCCCTCTTGCTTCTTCATGCTGGTCAGGGAAGCTGCTTCTGGCATAAGCGCTTCTTAATCTGCCTTGACTTTCATCCAGACACAAAATGCTTGTCCCAGTATATTTGGATGCGATGATACAATTACCGTGTGTTTCCTGGGAGTGATCACGGTGATGCTACAGAGTCCATCTTTGGGCTTTGTGCCGATGATGTGTTAATTACACTCTGTCAAGCCCCAAACTTCGATTCCCCAAACGACTCTCGGTAAGAACGATCATTTGTGTTTCACGCCGCAAGTGAGAATCAGTCTAAATGGTAGCTTTAAATCAGCCTTGGCTGCTAACTTCGGCTCCATTGACTTGTCTATAGTCAAGGCTCAGGCCACGGCAAGGCTTGCAGTGGGCTGGCGAGACCAGAATGGGCTGCGGCAGAACCACCTGCCTCACATTCTGTGGCCACCGACCCAGGCCGCGGGCCGAATCAGGGCTCCCCTTCCGGGAGCAGGCAGGGCTGCTCACACACCTCCATTTCCGCCCCACCTGGCTCTCTACTGTCCCTAATCCGCATGGGGGCATCTGGCTGCACTGTCATTACCCAGGACAAGTGGCAATGGGGCCTGAAGGCAAAAGGCAAACGCTTGCAATGGGACCCCCAGAGAAGCTCTGTGACCTGATGTTTTGAGAAAGACGTAAAGAGTCAGGGATGCTAAGGTTACTGAATCTTGAACCTGTGTAGGATAACTGGCTTGTTCGTTGGGTTAGTTGGCCCTGTAAGGACAGATACACCCCCCTACAAACACACCTTTCAAAGAAACCCCTGGGCCAATAAGTCTTCATCTACTGGTTTGATCTCTGAGTTCACAAATCTCTATCTCATTTGGTGCTAACTGAACAGCTGTCCATAAAGCCAATCCTGGGACACCGACCTTGATTCTAAAACTTTCACCTCCTCTTCTTGTAGAGTCACACACTGGATATTGTCACCGTTTTCATCCTACTTCCTCCCTCATCCAATGCTAGATAGCACTGCTGACTTTACTGGGAGTCCTTGGGTATCAGACTATGAATTTTCACATGAAAGAATGCCCTTCTTCTCTTCTTGGGGATGCAGTTCGTCACTGGGCCTTAAATAGTGTTGCTTGTGTTCCGGGTCTCATGACGGCATTGGTAGTGATGAGGTTTTACCATGAGGCTTTGGAAGCAATGGACACAGACATGCAGGAAAGGATGACAAAGGAAGACACACGGGTAGTGGCCTGGGGTAGCGACTGATTTTGCCTGACACTCTCTTTCTCCCAGTGACAGACTTTGTCCCCTAGCTGCAGAGATGGGGAAGTGACCAGGCCTAATAACCATAGCTTCCCTTTCCCTGGCCACAGTGATGAGCCCAGGCATGGGCATGAGACCCGTATAGAGTTCATCAGAGTCTGTCCCTGGGATTGATTCATGTAGGCATGGTCTATGCCATGCGAGTGAAGACAGAAGATGAAGCCAGTACATAAAGAAGAACAAAGATGGCAGAAGTGAGAGACAGGAGGAGAGAGAAGTATTATGGAGGCACCAAATACGGGTTCTGGTCCTTGGGGCCCTGGTCCCCTCCACTGCCACCTCAATTAAATGAAAACCTTCAGCATCTTTCTTAACCATGAGACCCATTTATTCTCTCGTCTTGCATAAGCTCGTTTGTGATGCCCTCTGACACAAGTGGCAAAATGGCCCCAACTAATGCACTTTCTGATGCCAGCAGGTGCCAGTGTGATTTGGGAATACAGATGACACCTCCCTCTGGGGACTTTGGGAAATAACATGAGGACACTTTGAGGAAGACTTGCCTCCTGCAGGCAAGCAGGATGAGGTCTCCTGCCATAATAATTTGGATTGTAAAAGGGAAGTGTGACCTTGTTTTATAATCATAGGCGTGTGAAACCTGGAAACATGTAGGTTATACTATCACAAATTCACTCAAATCTCTTACCCAGACTGGCTCTTGGCTGGATCTCTCCCACCTGCTGGTGCCCGAGTGCATCAGACAAGCTCAGACACATGTCTAAAACGTGGAGATCACTTGGGCTCTGGCTGGACACACCGTCTACTTCACTCAATACTGTATAGAGAGGTTTATGAGGTCTCAATGGCCAGATAAATGCAGGAGGAGGAGGAAGAGGAGAAGGAGGAGAAATAATCAAGGGTCACATCAGGATTTAAGGTTGAGGAGGCAGGTGTTTGGTGAGGCCACAAGCCTAGATAGAAAACCTATTGAGGGGGAGTGCAGGTATGTAAAAGATAAATTCAGAGTTGGACTTAACCACAGACAGTGCATGAAAGACCCAGGGATCCACTGTTCTGCTGTTTTAGCAGATGCTTAGAACACAGCTCTAGAACTTGGGAGAGGGCTAGATGTCACAGGCAAAGAGATAGAACTGAGACCATGAAGACCGGATAAAATATTTCAAGATGCTTGCATTAGTTTCCTAGGGCTTCTGGAATAAATTATCACAAACTTGGTGGCATGAAAGGGCAGAAATGTTTTCTCTTCTTATAGTGCAGGAGGCTAGATGCCTGAAGTCAGGTTTTCGCCAGGACCACACTCCCTCTGAAGGCTCTAGAGAAGAATCCTTCCTTGCCTCTTCCTACCTGCTGATAGTTGCTGGCAATTTTTGGTCTTTCTTGGCTGCCAACTGCATCAATCCAATCTCTGCCTCTGTTGTCACATGGCCTTCCCTCTGCGTCTGTCTATCTTTGTGGGTCCTCCCCTTTTCTTATAAGGACATCAGTCGTGCTGGATTCAGGACCCAACCTAATCCAGTATGACCCCATTTTAACTTAATTAATTGCACCTGCCAAGACTCTAGTCCCAGATAAGCTCACATTCTGAAGTTCTGAGTGAACATGAATTGTGTGTGGCGAGGCATTATTCAATGTAGTATAAAGGTAAAGAAAAGAATGAAAGAAAGCTAAGGGCAGAATCCTGAGAAGCACTAACATTCTGGAGGTTAGAAGGGAAGTGTCAGCAGAGAAATGAGAGGAGAGATAGAGGAAGTAAAAATGTGAGAGCGGGGAAGCAAGGAAGCCAGAGGAGTAAAGAGACTTCTTGAAGCACAATTACTAACCCACATCCATAGTTGTTGAGAGGTCAAGTGCGAGGGATTCAAATAGGTCAGTGCATGTGTCCATTGGGAAGTAGTGGTGACCTCCGTAGGGTGACCAACCATCTTCGTTTACCCATGCCTGCCGGGGTGGGGAGCTGCTTTGGATGCAGCCCTTGCAGCCCAATGCCAGGCCCACCTAGATGGCCGGTTTCCTACCTCAGCATCAGCAGTTTTTTGGAACTGAGGATGGAGAGAAGTCAGGGATAAAGTTTAATGGGTTGGGGAGTGAGTAGGAATCAAGAAATGTACTCCTGTGGGTATGATTGTGGCTCTCGTGGTTGTGCTGTGTTTTTCTGACAATTTCACTAGATTGGGAATTTCACTGGTTAGGATGTGGGCTTGGGCTTTAGTCCAAAGTGAGATCTTCAGTAAGGTCAGCTTAGTCTCTAACCACCTGACATCATGGAACAACCAAATTACTGGGGATCAGAGTGTCCCTCAAATTCAGTGAAAGCCACTCTGACCTTTCTTGTCTGGTAGGATACTCTAGGGCACACCATTTAAATGAACCCAATTTGAAAGTTCACCTATCTCTACTAAATATGATAGCTATCTTGCTCTGCCTTCAGAGCACTTATCTTCAAAGCATTCAGCACTAGGCAAAAGTCTTGATTTTTCCTTAAAAAGAAATCATCAGGATGTCTGACTCCATCCAGACCTTTGGATGTATGATTTCATTATTCATGGCTGGCGCTCCTCTTCTGGCTTTTGATCTGTAGTTTACAGAATATGTGCATAAGGAGGCTCTCTTTTCCATAAACTGATCTCTTTACCCTCTCAGCCCAGAATAACTTTCCATTTATTCCTCTGATAAAGCGTTGATGCCGTGAGCCAGCATATATTAAATCTATCATTATACAAACACAGCCCTAGACTTTTATCCAGCCCAGATCAGCAACCAGATCACTGTCAGTGCTCCTCAAGTGTTTTCTGATGATGAACAGCAAAGGGGGCCTGAGGTTTTTCACAACCATCAAATCTGGAGAAGGAATCTCATCTGAGAACAGTTTGCAAGGTCTATCACCAGTATTCTAGTGCTATTAGTAGATTTCTAATGTAGTGAAATAAATAATCTCAGCCTTACTTCACTAATATGCATTTTAAAATACACATCAAAACACCATTTAATTAAAATTCATCAATAGCTCTCTGCCTCTCTTCTGATGAAGATCAATCGTTAACATAGCTTCCAAGGACCCTGCCCTCTCTTGGGAAGTCACAAATACATATATATCTTTTATTGCTCTCTATAACGCTTATAAAACAATTATTTGTTGATACAGACATCAATGTTTTATTCATATATCAGATCTTAAGTTCTTTGAGAGCAGGAGGATATTGTATCTATTTCACCCTTGCATACCCAACAATGCCCCATCATGCTCTTGTAGATAGTAGGTGCTCTATGAAGTTTATTGAACTGAGTCATATTCAAAGGATTATTGAAAGCATTTACTTTTTTCATGGATTTCTGATAAATGTAAGAATCTTCATCTTCTCCCATTAATAATATTTTTAGTAAGCTTCATTTCCACTGGCCCTGTTAATAACGTAATTCAAAAGCAAAGAAGTTTATCTAAGTATGTATGTCTGTGCTACTTTTGACCTCGTAAAGAGTATATTCCATTCATTCAATTCAATTCAGTAAGTGTTCATTGAGTGCCTATGATGTCCAAGGCTCATAGTGTAGGAGTACAGTGCTTCATTTCAGTGGGGTGATTTGGGATTAAAAAAAAAAAATCTCTGAACAAGTTTGGGCTCCCAAGTCCAACTGGAACAATCCGCAAAGTGATTCTCTCAAGTTTACTGTGTAGCCCTTCCTCTTCCCTCCATCCCTTCCTTTCTTCCATAAGGTGTTGTTGGACATCTCTTAGAGATGGTCGTAACAGCTCTGGATTAGATATTTTGGAAGGAGTGAGACAGAAGAAGAGATCATGCTGTCCTTGCCCATTTGGAAAGAAAAGTTCGGTAGATAAGGCACCCCACAGACAGCAAGAGATCTGGGGTTAATTCCCACCCCTGTTCTGTCACTAAGAAGCAAAGCAAACTTAACAAGTCTTCCCCACAGCTCAAGACATCAGTTTGTTATCTATAAAATTAGGGCATCAGACTGGATGATATCTAAAGAATAGTAGAGATTAGAAAGTCATTGAGCCAGATGACCCTCCCCAGTAACTAGAGCCTTTTGGCAGGAAGGCAAAGTATTGTTTTATTGCTTTTGTTTTAGTTTTGTACCTATAGAGAGCACTGTCCCCTCTCATGGTGCAAATGTTGGAAGAATCCAGTGCAAAGTTAGGTTAAATGGGAGGTCCTTTCCCAACACCTCAGGGCTTTGTCCTGCTGCCATTCTTTGGCCACTTCCATTACCTATAAGGCTGGGAAAACATCTCAAGGCCTAGCATACTATCTTAAATCTAATGCATAAGGCTGGATATTTATTTTATTAGCATTTTCAACTGTACCAGCGATTTGGAGTTTGACGAGAGTGAATAGATGATATATTTCTTACCTAGTAATTATGAAGCCTTAAGGAAATAATTAGCTCACGGTCTTATAAATTTTATTTACTTTCCAATATTTTATAGGATCTATATGAAGATAGAGATTGGGTTGTTTTTAATTTCAGACAGATGAACATAGGTAACCAAATCAACTGGAGACACTGTAGATGCTTGTCTCAAAGAAGTCTGAAATGAGATCAGTTACACGCATTCAGTCACAGCTAACTGAAAACCCAATGACTGAAATCATAAGAACACCTTTTGCTCTCCCAACAAGTCTCAGGGCCTGGGTTTCTATCTGTGCCATTTTCTTGCTTTTTCAGTTGTAGAATGGCCACCGTAGCTCCAGATATCAACTCCCCACATGACTGTAACCACAAGAAGGAAGAAGAATAGACCTCTCCTTGTGTACCTCTTTTATTGGAAAGATCACTTTTCCAGAAGCCTTCCCTCCAGACTTCCCTTGTATCTCAGTGGCAAAGGAAGCTGATAAAGAGAATATCCATTGTTGTTTTCAGCTTCTACTTGGGAAGGTATACAAGGGAAAAGAAGGTTGGGCATGCCTGTGGATGGCCTGCCAGAGTGTTTACCAGAATCCATCTCCTTGGCCACTCACCATCTCTAGACATGACTCCTCCCCAATAGCCACTGTGGATGGAATGCTGTCACCCATTTTCTATGGGAGGACAAACGTACAGAATCACTCAGTTACTACAGCTACCGCCAAATCCCCAATCTCTGGGTGGTTGGTAATCTCCATCATGTCTCCATATAGACTCTTAAAGTGCAACAGCCTACAACTGAAAGATAACATACCTGCTTCGAACACGGTGATGTAGAAGGAAGAAATGGTATTTAATAAAATCTTGCATTTGGAAAAGGCATAATGGGAAACACACAATAGTCCCTGGTTTTTAGCACATACCCAGTCCTGTTGATCTTTAATATTAAACAGTAAGAATGCAAGAGGATTCAATTTCTTAGTTAACCTATCTGGAAGCCTATGATACACAGTAAGAACTATAATACAAGGCAAGGAAAATACGATGCAAGGCAAGGAAAGCCTTCAGTCCCATTTTCTGTGAGAGAAAATGGTGAAGGAAGTCGGATTGGGCAGGAAAAGCCTCCGGCTTGGCTACAGATCTGATAAAGTCTTTGCTAACTCAGAAGGGAGCTTCAGAGCAAAGATAGTTCATTAGAAGATCCCCACATTGTGCAGAAATAGCCAGCCCTATCTAGTCACTGACTAGAGGCTTCTCGGAAAGACTGCGGCTTCTGATCTACAGCTGAGCAGCATCTCAAAGGGGCTCACAGCCAGAGGCTATCAGCTAACCATTCTCACTGCGCCTTCTTTCTTAAAGGGGTCCTGAATGGGGCTGCTGTGGAGGTGCAAGGATACGGCCAACAGTAGTTGACCGGCTTTGTTTGTGTTCTCTCTTTATCAGTTAATGATGGCTGCTGTGAAGAAGTTAAGAACGAGAGTGTTGGATGGGGAGGCTTCATTTTTATCAGACCTTTGCCCACAGGCGAAGAAAACTGAACGAGAGGAGTTTGAGAGGTTTGGCTCTAACTTTGCCCGGCTTAGCCTTTGCTATGTCCACGCTTCCCTGCTTCTGACTCCAGTAAGTCTCCGAATTGTGAAATGCTCCGTCAGTTTAGATCGCTGGTTATCAGCAGAGAACATCCCAGAAGAGGTCTTTTTCTTCCCTTTGTCACGACAGATCTCTAACCTGTGTTTATCTTTTTCTTGTAGGACCTTGCCAGAAGCTGCAAAAAGTAGCCAACATAACCCCAAATCCTAAATGCTTCTTACCATTTCTTGTAACACTATAGCCTCAGTAGGCATGTGCTTTTGATACAGGTTGGCTGGGTCCGAGGACCTAGAGAGAGACCCACAGGACCAGCCATGAGGGTCCCTTGGCTTCACACAGGATGGAAATCAAACATGAGCCTAGAGGAAGTGAGAGTAGGGTTGTTGTTGTTTTTTTTTTTAATGTTTATTTACTTCTGATAGAGAGAGACAGAGAGAGAGAGAGAGAGACAGAGACAGAGAGAGAGAGAGAGAGAGAGAGAGAGAGAGAGACAGAGCACGAGTGGGGGAGGAGCAGAGAGAGAGAGGGAGACACAGAATCCAAAACAGGCTCCAGGCTCTGAGCTGTCAGCACAGAGCCCGACGCGGGGCTTGAACTCACAAACCGTGAGATCATGACCTGAGCCGAAGCTGGATGCTCAACCGACTGAGCCACCCAGGCAGTGATGTAGGAAGCATGAAAAGTTTTACACAGGGTCCCTTTAATTTCTCTGTTTCAGTTTGAATCTCAGGCATGAAAATTAAGAGTCTGAAACAAATGTCTTCCCACCACCTAGTAAGTGTTACCAGTATCCCAGCCTTTAACGGAAGTCCCCACTGCCCCTGTGCTGCCCCCTTGATTCTGTCATTCTGTATTTTCAGGTATATTACTTGTGCCTCTCTGTTTATTTCAACTAAATGTAAAAATAACGTGTTCAGCTACAAGTAACAGAAAACCTGAATTGCAGGGGCTTACACAATAAGTATGCTTTTATTTCCTCAACAAGACGCCTGGAGGTAGGTGGTTCCTGGGTACATTTAGCGTTTCTATGGCATCAAGACACACGACTGCCATCTCATTCAGTGTTTGGCCTTCTCCTCGTGGTCACAAGATGGTTGCCACAGCTCCAGGCCCTATATCATGACCAAAAGGCAGGAAGGAGGGTCACATACACGTGTTTGGCTTGTGTGCCTCCCACCTTCGATCAGGGAGGAAAACTCCTTCCCAGAGACCTCCCAGCAGTGTTCTGTTAGCACCGCCTCAGTGGCAGTGGGGGCTTGGAACATGAGCCTCTAGCGTTTTCACTCTAGAATGGGAGGAGGGCAAAAGGGAAGGGGGATTTGGAGAAGAGCCAGACAACAGTGTTTGCCATGGGATCATGCCTATTGATCTTAGTCCTTCAACCTCCAATTTGAAAACAGAGATGAACCATCTGTTTTTCCCTTCCTGGGGAGTTGCAAGTTATGAATAAATTATGCTGCCAGAGCCCCAGAGAGTCCTTAAAACAAAGCACTGTCAATCCAAGGTCCTCATTTCATTAAACCCATATTAGTTTCTATTGCTCATTTGATGGCATCTGATTGTTCCCTAGGATAAGATGTATCGGCAGTATTGGAGGGAGGAGAAAATTACCTCAAATCCACTCTGCCACCCCCCCTTCTCCCCAGTGCTGAGTAATCACGGGACCCCAACGTCCTCCAGTCGTTTCAGTGTAACCAGCGAGCTAAGGCTACAAGTTCAGAGCAGGGGGATTGACACGTTTGAGAAACCTCCGTGCTGGAGTCCTGAGAAGGCCTTTGGACGGAGATACATTATTCATGGAGTGAATTTAGCCACCGGTGGCAAAGATGGAGCATCGGGGAAGCGCTGTGCCATTACATGCCCCTGAAATGACACGTTTGTAAAGCTGCCCATCTGCCTTTCTGCCCCCACCAGGCGCCCCTCACTCTAATTCCATCCTCCCAATTTCCTGTGTCTCAGGACTCTTCAAAGGGTTTGGAAGCAGTTCTCTGGATTTGTTGGATGAAAATGGCTAGATGTACTTATTTCTATTTTAAAATAGCTTTGTGTTGTTTCCTCATCGAAGTGTCACGTATTTAATTTGTGGTGTGTTTTGTCTTGCCTCGTAGTCTTTTACGTAGAGGACTGGCTCTTCTTATCTGGGGTGCGGTCTGCTAGCCCTCCCTCATGATGGCTCGCCCTGGGCCAGTTCAAGTCTGTTTTACTTCAGGACGGGCGGTGGACGGCCCAAAGCCAGATGCCCCTGCACTTCCCTCCTCCTATTCTCAACGCAGTTAAGAAAAAAATAAAGGCAACTCCTTCCAAAAAGAAAATTCCCTTTCTTTTTCAGAAGATACTTCCTTTGGAAGCAGGCCTGGCTAATGGCTGATTATGGACCCACAGGTCTAAACCAGAAAGCTTGCACACGCAAGAGGCCTTCAAGGGGGCCTTGAAGGACCAAACACAGTCATGTAGTCCTTATTGTCATTTGTGGCCTGAGTCCTTTCGGTTGGCCCAGACTTCCCATGCCAAAGGGCTGGGAACAGGCAGACAAGAGCTGGTACCGCCACGCCCCCCGCACTTCTCTCTCCCGTGTCGCACCTACATCCCTTGTTTTCCGCTTCCCTCCTCAGGTCCTCATTGCTTTGCCCACCTGTCTCAGTTGTACCTCTCTGACGCAATGTGTTTCTTGCTCCTGGTGCTTGGGGGCCAAACACAGGAGCCCTCCCGCCAAGCAACCACTCCAGGCTCCTAGGGACCCAGGCTGCTCTGGTTGGCCTATAGCTTCCCCAAGTTCATCATCCCTGGATCTTGGAACTTGAACTGGCTTCCCCAGTTTTCTGGTCTTTCCTAGACCATGGTCCGTTCCTCTGCTTCCCCCCCACCTTGTGCTCTAGCCAGAGCTGTTCTAGTCCCCCCAAATAGAAATGCTGCGTGCCCTCCATGCCAAGGCCATCCCAACGGGCTCTCACCTCCATGGGCTGCTGGGGCTTATTTGTGAGCCCTGACTTGATATCTGCTTCCCAAGAGTGCCAACGGACTCACAATACCATCCAAATGGCCCTGAATCCATTAGTTTGAAACAGTCAGTCACAAGGAATTTGCAGCCCAGATGTCAACTAGGATCCTTGTGCCTTTGAGATTCAAATGACATCGGCTTTAAAGCACACTGAAAAAAATATGAGATCCCGTCTGCCCAGATCCCACGTCTATGTACTCTCTTTACTTACTGTGTGATTTTGTGCAGATGACTTGACCTCTCTCTTTCTTTCTTTCTTTTTTTTTTTTTGTCTATAAAATAGGCGTAAGAATACCTTTATATATTTGGGATGATGATTCAATAAAGTATTGCAAATAAAGCATTAATAACGGGGCCAGGTACACAGTGTTACCATTAGCTCTGCCCCATGAGAAGAACCTTGTGGATGAGTTTACTTTTCTTCTAGTAACTATGGCTCCAGATTCCTGCAGCTACAAGAGTCCAGTTCTAGGGACTGTCCTGCCATCTCATGCTCTCTGATTGTTTTCTACACTGCCACTCCATGCTGCCTGCCACTCTGATCTCTTTACTCCCCCAGCAGCCTCTGATCTGTAAGGTTGTAGCTATAGAGGGCTTCCTGAAGTGTTAGGGCAGGGAAGGGGATTTATAACGCAGTGCTACACAACTTAGATTTAAATGTAAGACATCCCGTTCTTAAAAGTTCTTTAAACTCCTCAGTCCCCAGCCTCCAGCCCTCTCCCCATCTCTTTACTGACTGCCTCTTCCCTTAACTTTGTTTCTCTGTGCGCTTAAGGCAAAGTCCTTGGGTTTTACCTTCTGCACTAAAAGTTCCCAGGATTTTCTTGAACAAAGAGAGTTCTCTTGTCCTAAGAGGAACCCAAGTTGGAGCTTCTTCAGTATCAAAAATCCCCCTCTTTCTATGGTGATGATGATAACTACTTGTGACAAGCAACGATTCAAATGGGCACTAATAACAAAATGGCAACTAACAACTATCAGTAGCATGTGGTTTACGGTTTACAAAGCACTTTCGAGTTCTTTATTGTCCCGTTTGAATAAATTCCCTATTCTCTTCATGCTTGGGAGGGTTTGCAAGCAAGGGCTTCATACCAGAGGAGGAACACACACAAATACCCATGAACAGACGCATACGTGCGCACAGCTCCTTGTTCCGTGTGGGCTCTGTGATGCTCACATAAAGCTCCATGAGGGACAAGGCCCCAGATCAATATATAGACAAAGTTGTTGGTACAGTGCCTATTGACCTTAAGTTCTGGGCTGGAAACCCCTGACACTGTGGGCCACCACGAGGAGCTATTCCAACTCTGTGCCATTAGCGGGTACACGTATTGAGTTTCTGAAAATACAGAGAACCTTAGGCTCATCTTCCTCTCAGATTATTGGGTCATTTCCCAGCATGTCTGGAGCCTGAACGAGAGTGAGGCCCTGGTGAATCACACTCAGCGTCTATAGTTCAAGCAGGAGAAATGTGAAGTTTGAACACAGATTTAAGTACTTCCAAGTACGCGGCCTTTCATCTTTAAGGACTAATTCACAGCGTGCATTTTATACATCTTTATGGGGTTATGTTGCCATTCCTGGGCCCTTATTTCTTAGCAAATGGGGGATGGAGTGACACTTATAAGTGAATGCATTCAGAGGAAGAGCTTGCCTTGACATGTATTTCACTGGGAGAGGCCGTAAATATTTTCCGCACATGTGTCTGTGTATCTGTGCGATGCTTCATTTTGGAAAGCAACAATAACAACTGCGTCATTAAGCAACAGAGAGGCTAATGTGTCAGCTTGCCTAGTGGGAAAGACAAACAAGGATCATCTTGTCAAGTCATAAAATGGATTGTGCTTTGGCACAAGCTCCTTGCTGTTTCTGTGTTCCACAGTTCAAGGACTTGAACTTAACCTGTGGTTGTAAGGTAAGGTATCACCATGACCTCAGGCAGCTTACCAGCTTCCTTCTGCCCTCCAGGGTCCCTGCCACGACTGGGATGGGAAGTTGCTGGAAGCCTGCAACGTGAACCAGTCATGCCCAGGACTTTTCAAAGTGTCCTGAATAGTTGCAGAAATGGAGCACAGTGATTTGTCAGGCATGTGTCGAAGGTCTCTGCCACCATCACAGCTTGTAAACATACATTTAACATTGTAATTGGCTGATTACTTCTTCAGTTTCCATCATTAGATCCCAAACTCCAGGCTTGGAGCTAATAACTGCCCTTATTTATCTCCATATATCCAGCATCCAACACAATACCTGGCATATAGCAATTAATTAGATTTGTTGATTGAATAAATGAATGGCCCTGTCCCAACAGGACAAAGGAATTAGTGGGTTTTTTTCTGAACTAATGATTCTCCTATGACAATGCTCACCTCCCCTCATTTCCTTTGAGCCACTTTATCTCTCTTGTGTTGCATGTGGGTAATGAATATTAAGAACATTTACGCTTTATTTATTTACTCTCTCCCTCAACAGGGAGACAATGAATAATTCTACCATTAAATCAAATAAAAGGTCAAAGGGATGTGTGATGGGGTAGGAGCATGGAAGAAGGGATGCCTAAGCTTGTCCTGAGGCCAGGCTTGATGGAGATGTCTAAGCATCTTCAGCTGAGAGTGGGTCTCAGCCACCTCCTAGGGGCAGTTTGAAATGCGGGCAGCTGTATTTGTTTTGATTCTGTATTTGTCTTGTCTTTGTCTCTAATTCTCTCTAGAGAATGAGTGGCCGTTAATGGTGGAGTCAAGGATGCTCAACATCCTGGGACACTTTGGTCAATCCCTCTGATGAGTAATTCTCTGCCCAGATGCTATCAATAGCCAAGATAGGAGTCATTTTTTATATTGTAAGTTAATTTAATCTCAGAATATGGTGTTTCTCTTCTTCTCCCACCCTTTCTTTCTTTCTTCCCTGCCTTCTCTTCCTCCCTCCAATACTTACTGAACATCTACTATAGGAAATGTATGGTGAGGATTATGAAGATGAATCAACCATAGACTTGGCCTCAGGGAGCACAGCCATGCAAGGGAAGATATGACATGTGCTTAAAAAACAAGAGAACTGGGCAGAAAATAGGAACTGGAAAGCAAGCAAAGGTAAAATGCTATAGGAGATCAGAAGAGATGTGCCTGATGTTTTCAATGAGATGCATTTTATAAATCAATGCCTGATTGTGTTGTATAAAGCTTTACAGTTTACAAAGGTGTCCCCTATGTATTTTTTGGTTTTATCACTCCTCACAATAACACGGTAAATGTACTTCGTTTGCCCTCAGATTTATTCCTCATTGGTTGTCTGCTCTACTCTGTCACCAGGGCCCTGACCCTCTAGGTCACACCCCCTCCCTTATTAGCAGGCTTCCAATGTGGTTTGGCCAATGGGACGCACTGGTGGGAAGGGGGGAGGGGGCTTCTCCACTAAGCAGTGAGTGGCCTTCTGTGTCTGGACTTCAGAATTCTGCCTCCTTTCCCCTTTCTCTTCTTTCTGTTGCAAATCTGTGGTTTGCCTTTACTATCACTTGGGTCTCAGAGCCTCCATCATCTGTGTAAGCAATTCTTTCCGTTAAAATCCCTTGGTTGTAAATATTAGAGGGGGATTGTGTTTTCCTAATTAGATTCTAATTAGAAGGAAAGCATTGTTTTTTTTTTTTTTTTTTAATATTTAGAGATAAGGAGAGAGAATTAAATGACTTTCCCAAGGTCAACTAGGTACATGAAGCAAAACCCAGGTCTGCTTTCTGATTTTAAGTCCACTGTCTGTGCTGCCTCCCATAGAGATAATAGCAACAAAAGCATCCTATAAAGAATTTTCTAAGGTCATATGAAAGCCTCATCTGGTTGTTCTTTCCCGTGTGCTTTTAAATTTGAAAGAGCTGTAAGCTTGTATGGTATGGCCTTTGTTTTCATTTGTTCTTGAAAAAGTTACTATATTAACTAGATTAGGGGAATGCCACACAAGTGCTTGTGGATATAAGCCCGACATTTGACAAAGTCGTTGATAATAGCCTGGTGGAATAATGCACGTTGCTAGAGTCACATGGGTTAGTAGATGATACAAGATAAAAAACAGTCTTCATACTCCTTTTGCTGTAACATCTTAATATTGCTATGATTATCATGATTATCTCACCTCAAAAGAAGAAAAAAAAAAGCAGAAGTCGTATTGAAAGCTTTTTAGCTTTAGAAAAGTTTTTATACATATATGAGTCAGAGGTACATTTGTACGCATTACTACACCCTGGCTGCAAGAACATTTTAATTTTCAGTGATGCTAAATTAATTACTAAATGTTACAATCACTTAATCAAGTGATTTAATAATAATGAAGGACTGTTCTCTGAAAAGGCCTTTGAGGAAGAGTCTGAATTTGCAATAAGGGCCTTGAGGGTTATGGGCCAGTGGGGAGCTGACCCTGGAGAGATGGACAGGAAGGGGGCTCTGTATGAAGGCTCAGTTTGGAGGGATTATTGATTCAGAACACTCCTTTGGGGGTGAGGGCTATTTGTTCAGGTGATGCCATTACTTGATGCCTAGTATTTCTCCTATAGAATAAGCAACTGAAAATAGGAGTCGAAAGGCACCATATCACAGTTCAGGAATGGTCACACCACATCCATCAGCCAGCAAGTCTATTTTCCCTTGAAGGCAGAGGGGGAGGAGTAGGAGGAAGGCATTTGATGGTGCTATTTCCTTCTTTGCGCACGAAACCAAATAAATAGCCTCTTTCCCTTTTTGAAGTGCATGGTACTGAAGGCTCACGTATCCACGTCTTTCAAATACTTTGTGATCTCACTTATATGTGGACTCTAGAAACAAACACACAAACAAATCCCAACAAACTTATAGAGAGATCAGATCTGTGTTTACCAGAAGCAGGAGGCTGTGGAGAGGGAATTGAAGGAAGGTCGTCGAAAGGCATAAACTTCCAGTTATAAGGTAAAGAAGGAGTAGGAATGTAACGTATGGCATGATGACTAGAGCTAACACTGCTGTATGATATATGGAGAAGTTGTTAAGAGAGTAGATCCTAAGAGTTCTCATCACAGAGACATTTTTTTTCTCTTTTTATAGTATCTATATGAGATGCTGGATATTAACAAAACATGCTGTTGTAATCATTTCACAAGTTACATAAATCAAGCCATCATGCTCTACACCTTAAGCTTATACAGTGATGTACGTCAATTATTTCATAAAAAAACTGGAAAAAAATTATGCACTTCTTGGAAGGGTCGGGTTTGGATAAGTTTACACACAAATCCCAGTGATTCTCGGTTGTGGATCCTAGGGGATAGGGAAATTATGGAGTCATCTTTGTGAGATACAGCGGCTAGGGGTTATTTAGCGCAAGTTATGTTAGTTGTTAGAGCAGTAGCACACAACAAAGAATTGTCCTAGAATCATCCCACGTCCACCTAAGTGGAACATGTGGTGCCCTTATAATTGTCCTGGTCTGTGTTTGGACCATGGCGGTGAGATTACATTCCTAGAGCTGGGATTGGGATGTCCCCCTAAAAGAGAAGGGCTTCCTAGGTATCAATTTTTGGGAGAAAAAGTGAGTAATGAGGAAAAATTCTCATAGTTCTTTGGGGCAAGGCATCTAAGAGTATTTCTGCTTAGAACAGATGTGGGACCACCTGCAAGAGAGAGTCAATATGGGATCATATTGTTTTGTTGCCTGGAGGGGCTGAGAATCCGCAGCAGAGAGAATTTATGAATTGGTGGACTCCTCACTAAATTCCTTTGGACTGTGGAAGGAACAAGCTGGCCTATTTCATCTAACTCTACTGGTGAAAGCGTCTTGTCCACATTGTTGGGGTTGGTGAAAAAGGAGTGTCTCGTAGGTAGGCGTATTTAAGGGGTTGCAGCAGCCTGTGATGTTTTGATGGTGATGGCAGTGGTTCGAATGAAAGAGCTTCAACGGAAGGCAAATCCTAAGTGGGAAAGAATAAGGCTGCAAGGTTCACTCACCCTTTGCCACATGGGAAGTCTGTTATTGCCAACTTTAAGAGACTGAGGTTTTACTATATTAAGGAAATTATGGCTATATGCTCATTAATACTATTTCTTTATATAGGACTGCTTATTAATACACAGAGAGACTACATTTCCCAGCAGTTAGTTTGAGGCCACATGACTGATAACAGCCCAGAGGATGTGGGCAAAAGTAATATAGGCCACTTACAAACCTGCTTCATGAAATCTCCTGTGAGAATCTTAGCTCACGCTTTCTGTGCCCTTTGCATGTGCAGGGTAAAGAGACGGCCACCAGCCCAGTTCCCTGGGTGTTGCATAGAGGCGAACGACCCAGGAGAGTTGCCCAAATATACTGGACTGAGACATGAATGAGAATTAAATTTCTTGTTAAGCCACTGATATTTGCGGATGTATTTGTCACAACAGCATATCCTAATTTATGTACAAAAATGTTGAAAGACCGCCAACCAGTGAACTGTTGCCATTATCGGGAGAAAAGTGTACGGTAGTCTATAACGAGGCTCTACTCTCTACCTGTTGGTGATCCGGATGCGAGGGCATGTGCCTGGCTCTGTCAGAATAGTGTGTGGCTCTTGATCTTGGGGCTATGAGTTTGAGCCCCCACTTCGGGCACGGAGCCTACTTAAACAAATTATCTGCATGAGGACACGGTTAATATGTTGATGAAATTAGGAGCTGGGAGGCAACAGGAAGAGATATATTGTGGACCCGATGGTAACATAGGAATCTAAAAAATAACTACAAAATTTAGAATCTGGGCCAAAATAAAGATAAAGTTTTATAGGGCCCAATGGAAACTCCTACACTTGTATCCCAAAAGCCAATCTTACAAGTATAGAATGGATGATATGTGAAAAATGACTTCAACTCTTAACATGACAGTAAGGTCAATATGAGTTGACGTGATGAAGGTATACAACATAATCTTCAGCTGCCATGATAGAAATACAGAGTCTGAAACTAGATATTAGCTCCTTTCTATTTTATACTGATCAGACGATACTACACTCTTTGGTCGCCTCAGAATAAATTGTAGGAATATCCTCAAAGAAAATTACTCACCGTTACATAGAAGTTTGAATTAATGGTATGAGGAATGACTGACAGGACTGGGCATGTTTACTCTGGGGAAAACCAACATGGACCTTGATAACTATCTAAAAAATCTACATTTTCGGGGGAGGAGTTAGCATGGTAGAGTCACAGGGGGGTCCTGGGCTCGTCTTATTCTTCGAACACAGCTAGACAGACAACAAATCATTTTGCATACTGAGGAAAATGATCTGAGGATTACAAGAACAATCTGTGTCATTTGAGGGAGACGATGTGGCAGGTATGTGTTATGGAGAGGGTAACTGGAGTAGCAAAAAGCTGCAGGGCCAGTGGAAGCCCTTTCCATGGAGAGGAAAAAGAGAGAGGGGGAGAGAGAGCAGCGCATTGGGTTTGTGCAAGAAAAGCACTCCCCAAAGCCATTGATGGGGGAATCATGAGGAACCGAGTATTGCAAGTTTTCACGAACAGTGGAGCTGAAATTCTGAGGTTTTGGAAGTCTTCGCTGCTCACTGGACTAGATCTGGGCAGGTGGCAATCCTCCTGGGGAGAAGGAGGTGGGCCCAGCAACAGACAGTGGACAGTGTGATATGGGGATCTCTGCTGGGTTGCACTGGGAGAGAAAGTTCCCCTCCCTGGAGTGCATTTGGAAGACGGTATATTGCCTAGGGACGAAAGGCCCGGCCGGTGCCTTTGAGCGACTATTCAACAACGGGACAGAGGCGTGCATAGCGCGTGGATAGAGTGGTCACAGCTTTTTGCTGTGCATCACCATAAACTCCAGGCACCTGCACAGCTATGCAACTATTTTCTGGGACAGAATGGCACCAGGTGCAGTGCTTCTGCACTTCTCCTCTGGAGAGAGCTGGGTGATGCGATCTTCCTCCACTCACCGGCAGAGTCAGGCTTCAGTGAGCCACACAGTGCCCTCAGTCAAGGCCGGAGCCACTTACACCAAACCCCACCACAAAAGAGGCCGCGTCACCACAGCAGAGTGCACCCAGCACATACCGGAAACGCTTCCTGAAGCTCCAGGCCTTGGAGAGCGTACGACCCCTACTTAGTATAGCATTACTCTCAGGAGCAGGAAATATAACAAGTTTTCATAATGCACAAATGACAGAATCCTAGAGAAAATGACAAGATGGAGGCATTCTCCCCCAAAGTAAGATAAAGAAGAAACCACAGTAAGGGATTTGCTCAAAACAGATATGAGTAATATAGCTGAACAAGAATTTAGAACAACAGTCATAAGAATACTAGTTGGGCTTGAAAAAAAAAAGTATAAAAGACTCCAGAGAAACCCTTGCTGCAGGAAAAAAAGACCTAAAAATTAGGCCCAAATAAAAAATGCTATAATTGAGGTGCAAAACTGCCTGGATGCAATTACAATGAGGATGGAAGAAGCAGAGGACTGAATAGATGATACAGGACATAAAATTATGGAAAATAATAAAGCTGAAAAGGAGATGGAAATAAAACTATTAGATCACAAATATAGACTTAGGGAAATCAGTGATTCTATGAAGCACAATAATACCTGTATTATAGGAGTCCCAGAAGAAGAAAGGCATGGAAAAGGGATGAGAGGTTTATTTAAACAAATTGTAGCTGGGAACTTCCCTAATCTGGGGAAGGAAACAGGAATTCAAGTTCAAGAGGCACAGAGAACTCCCCTCAAAATCAAATAGGTCAACACTAAGACATATCATAGTGAAACTTGCAAAATACAAAGATAAAGAGAGAATTCTGAAAGCAGCTAGGGACAAAGGTTCTTAACCTACAAGGAAAGACAGATCAGGTTCACAGCTGATCTGTCCACAGAAACTTTGCAGGCCAGAAGGGAGTAGTGGCATGAAATATTCAGTGTGCTAATGGGGAAAATATGCAGCCAAGAATACTTTATCCAGCAAGGCTGTCATTCAGAATAAAAAGAGAGCTAAAGAGTTTCCAAGACAAGCAAAAACTAAAGGAGTTTGTGAACGCTAAACCAGCACTGCTTATTAAAGGGGACGCTTTGAGAAAGAGAGACCAAGAGCACCAAAGACTAGAGAGGAACAGAAACAATCTACAGGAACAGCAACTTTATAGGTAATACAATGACACTAAATTCATATTTATCAATAATTATTCTAAGTGTAAATGGACTAAATGCTCCAATCAAAAGACATAGGGTATCAGAATGGATAAAAAGACCCATCAATATGCTGCTTACAAGAGACTCATTTTAGATCCAAGGACAGCTCCAGATTGAAAGTAAAGGGTGGAGAACTATTTACATGCTAATGGACATCAAAAGAAAGCTGGAGTAGTCATACTTCTATCAGACAAACTGGATTTTAAACCAAAGACTATAATAAGAGATGAAGAAGGGCACTATATCATAATAAAGGGGTCTATCCGACAAGAAGATCTAACAGCTGTAAATATTTATGCCCCCAACTTGGAAGAAGCCAAATATATCAATTAATAATAAACTTAAAGAAACTCATTGGTAATAATACAATAATAGTAAGGGACTTTAATACCCCACTTACAACAATGGACATATCATCTTAGCAAATTAACAAGGAAACAATGTTTTTGAATGACACACTGGTCCAGATGGATGTAAACAGATATATTCAGAACATTTCACCCTGAAACAGCACATTGTTTTCAGGTGTACAAGGAACATTCTCCAGAATAGATCACATACTGGGTCACAAATCAGGCCGCAATTGGTACAAAAAGATTGAGATCATCCATGCATATTTTCAGAGCACAATGCTGTGAAACTTGAAGTCAACCAAAAAAAAATTTGGAAAGACCACAAATACATGGAAGAAAGACGTGGAAGTTAAAGAACATCCTACTAAAGAATGAATGGGTTAACCAGGAAATTAAAGAAGAAATTTAAAAATTTCCAATGAACCAGGAAATTAAAGTCGAAATTTAAAAATTTCCAATGAAGCCAATGAAGCTAATGAAAATGAAAACACAACAGTCCAAAACCTTTGGGATGCAGCAAAGGCAGTCATAAGAGGGAAGTATATAGCCATAGAGGGCTTTCTAAAGAAGAAGAAAAGTCTCAGATATACAACGTAATAGAACAGCAAATACAATCCAAAAGCAGCAGAAGGGAAATAATAAAGATTAGAGCAGAAATCAATTATAGTGAAAACAAAAAACAAAAAACAGTAGGACAGATCAACAGAACTAGGAGCTGGTTTTTTGAGAGAATTAACAAAATTGATAAACCCCTAGCCAGACTTATCAAAAAGAAAAGAGAAAGGCCCCAAGTAGATAAAATCATGAATGAAAGAAGAGAGATTACAACCAACACTGTAGAAATACAAACAATTTTAAGAGGATATCATGAGCAATTATATGCCAACAAATTGGGCAATCTGGAAGAAATGGACAAATTCCTACAAACATAAAAACTACCAAAACTGAAACAGGAAGAAATAGAAAATCTAAACAGTTCCATAATCAGCAAAGAAATTGAATCAGTAATCAAGAATTTCCCAAAAACAAGAGCCCAGGGCTGGATGGCTTCCTAGAGGAATTCTACCAAACATTTAAAGAAGAATTAGTACCTATTCTTCTCAGTCTTTTCCAAAAAATAGAAATGGAAGGAAAACTTCCAAACTCATTCTATAATACCAGTATTACCAAACCAAAGACCCCACTAAAAAGGAGAATTACAGACCAACATCCCTGATGAACATCAATGCAAAAATTCTCAAGAAGATACTAGCAAATTGAATCCAACAGGACATTAAAAGAATTATTCACCATGATCAAGTGGGATTTATTCCTGGGATGCAGGAGTGGTTCAATACCCGCAAACCAATCAACGTAATACACTAGACTCCTAAAAGAAGGGATGAAAACCGTATGATTCTTTCAATACACGCTGAAAAACATTTGACAAAATACAGCACCTTTTCTTGATAAAAAACCCTCAAAAAAGTAGGGATAGAAGGAACATACCTCAAGATCATAAAGGCTCTATATGAAATACCCACAGCTAATATCATCCTCAAAGGGAAAAACTGAGATCTTTCCCCCTAAGGTCAGGAACACAATAGGGATGTCCAGTCTCACCACTGTTGTTCAACATAGTACTGGAAGTCCTAGCCTCAGCAATCAGATAACAAAAAGAAATAAAAAGCATCCAAATCAGAAGGAAGAAGTCAAACTTTCCTCTCCGCAGACAACATGATACTCTACCTGGAAAACCCAAAAGACTCCACTAAAAAATTGCTAGAGCCAATACATGAATTCAGCGAAGTCACAGGATATAAAACCAGCACACAAAAATCTGTTGCATTTCTACACATCAATAATGAAGCAGCAGAAAGAGGAATCAAGGGATCCTCCCATTTACAATTGCATCAAAATCCATAAGATATCTAGGAATAAACCTAACTAAAGAGGTAAAAGATCTGTACTCTGAAAACTATAGAACACTTAAGGAAGAAATTGAAGAAGACAAAAAGAAATGGAAAAATATTCCATTCTCATGGATAGGAAGAACAAATATTGTTAAAATGTCTATCCTACCCAAAGTAATCTACACATTCGATGCAATCCCTATCGAAAAAAACACACCAGCATTTTTCACAGAGCTAGAACAAAGTATTCTAAAATTTGTATGGAACCAAAAATGACCCCAAATAGACAAAGTAATGTTGAAAAAGAAAAGGAAAGTGGGATGCGTCACAATTCCAGACTTCAAGGTGTATTACAAATCTGTAATCATCAAGACAGCGTGGTATTGGCAGAAAAACAGACACATAGATCAAAGGCACAGAATAGAAAATCCAGAAATGGACCCACAGCTATATGGTCAGCTCATCTTTGACAAAGCAGGTAAGAATATCCAATGGAAAAAAGACAGTCTCCTCAACAAATGGTATTGGGAGAACTGGACAGCAACATGCAGAATGAAACTGGACCACTTTCTTACACCATACACAGAAGTAAATTCAAAATGAATGAAAGACCTAAATGTGAGACTGGAAGCCATCAGAATCCTAGAGGAGAACACAGCAACTTCTTTGTCCTCGGCAGGAGCAACTTCTTACTAGACACCTTGCTAAAGGCTAGGGAAACAAAGGCAAACATGAACTATTGGGACTTCATCAAGATAAAAACCTGCACAGCAAAGGAAACAATCAACAGAACTAAAAGGCAGCCTACAGAATGGGAGGCTGTATTTGCAAATTACATATTGAATAAAGGGCTAGTATCCAGAATCTATAAAGATCTTATCAAATTCAACACCCCAAAAGTAAATAATCCAGTTAAGAAATGGGCAAAAGACATAAACAGACATTTCTCCAAAGAAAATATACAAATGCCTAACAGACACATGAAAAAAATGCTCAACAGCATTCATCATCAGGGAAAGACAAATCAAAACCACAATGAGATATCACCTCACACCTGTCAGAATGGCTAAAATTAACAAGCTAGGAAACAACAGATGTTGGTGAGGATGTGGAGAAAGGAGAGCCCTGTTATACTGTTGATGGGAATGCACACTGGTACAGCCATTCTGGAAAACAGTGTGGAGGTTCCTTAGAAAGTCAAGATAGACACTCTATGACACAGCAATTGCACTACGAGGTATTTATCCAAAGGATACAAAAATACTGATCCAAAGGGGTGCATGCACCCCAATGTTTGTAGCAGCATTATCAACAATAGCCAAATCATGGAAAGAGCCCAAATGTTCATCAACTGATGAATGCATAAAGAAGATGTGGCGCGCGTGCACACACACACATGCACGCGCACACACACACACACACACACACACACACACACACAATGGAATTGCTCAGCTATGAAGTCTTACCATTTACAATGATGTGGATGGAACTACAGTGTATTATGCTAAATGAGGTAAGTCAGTCAGAGAAAGACAAATACCATATGTTTTTACCCATATGTAGAGTTTAAGAAACATAACAGATGAACATAGGGGAGGGGAAGGAAAAATAAGATAAAAACATAAAAGGAGGCAAACCATAAGAGACTTTTAACTATAGAGAACAAAGTGAGGGTTGATAGAGGGAGGTAGCTGGGGGGCTGAGCTAAATAGGTGACGGGTATTAAGGAGAGCACTTGTTATGATGAGCACTGGGTGTTGTAAGTGATGAATCACTGAATTCTACTTCTGAAACCAATATTGCACTGTATGTTAAGTAATTAGAATTTAAATAAAATTTTGAAAAGAAAAACACATATACATTTTTAAGATCTAGTTCATATATCACAAAGCTCACTTTTAAAAATTGTGTAATTCAGTGATTTTTTAAAGTATATTTATAATGCTTTGCAAATATCACCACTATCTAATTTCAGAATATTTTCATATTCTGAAAAGTCCATGTCAATTAGCAGTCACTTCCTAGTTTCTCCTCCTCATAGTCACTGGAAATCACTGATCTATGCTTGAGTGTATTTGTCTATTCTGGACATTTTATGTAAGTGAAATAATATAATTAGTTGTGTTATGTCTCTAGCTTCTATCACTTAGTGAATTTTTTTTTTAATTCATCCACTGTGTTGGATTTACCACAACTTCGATTCCTTTTTATGACTGAATTAATAGTCTATTGTAACCATTTGCTTATCCATTCATTAGCTGATGTACATTTGTATCTGTCTTTTGGCTACCAAAAATAATACTTCAATGAACATTGATCCACAATTTTTATGGCATATGTTTTCAAAAGTTCTTTTGGGTATATGCTTAGGAATGGAATTACTGGGTCATAGAGCTATTCTGTTTAATGTTTTGAGGAATTACTACACTGTTTTCCAAAGCAGCTGTTTTTCATTCTTACCAGCAATGATGATGGCTCCAGTTTCTCCACAAACTGACTTGTTAGTGTCCATTTTTTTAATTATAGCAATTTAGTGGATGTGAAGTAGTATCTCACTCTGACTTGATTTGCATTTCCCTAATGATTAGTGATATTGAGAATCATTTCATGTGCTTATTGGCCACTAGTATATCTCCTTTGGAGAGATGTCTATTCAGATGCTTTCCCATTTTTAAAATTGGGTTGTCTTTTTTTTTTTTTTAACATTTATTCATTTTTGAGAGACAGAATCAGGGCATGAGTGGTGGAGGGGCAGAGAGAGAGGGAGACACAGAATCCCAAGCAGGCTACAGGCTCTACATGTAATAATATATACATTTAAAAAATATATATATTTAAATTTATATTACATATTTTATATTTATATATAAATTGTATATAATATTATATATTTTATATTTATATAAAAATATATGTGTGTCTGGGCGCCCGGCTAGCTCAGTCGGTAGAGCATGAGACTCTTAAAAATATATGTGTGTATGTATATATATGTGTATATGTATATATACACATATGTGTATATATTTAAATATATATATATTTAAATTTATATTATATATTTTATATTTATATCAAAATTATATATAATATTGTATATTTTATATTTATATAAAAATATGTGTGTATGTGTGTGTGTATATATATGTGTGTATGTATGTATATGTGTATATATATATATGTGTGTGTATACACACACACACATATACACACACACACACACACACACACACACACATACATACATACATATATTTTTTAACCATTCATCTGGCGACATTTAGGTAAGTTTCCCAAACCTAGTGAATAATGTTGCAATAAACTTGGGAGTGTACATATTACTTCAAGGTAGTGACCTCATTTCCTTTGGATATATACTAAAAAGTGGGATTGCTGGATCTCATGGGGGTTCCATTTTTAATTTTTTGAGGAAACTCCATACTGTTTTCCATAGTGGCTGTGCCAATTTACATTTCCATCAACAGTGTACAAGGGTTCCCTTTCTTCCACATCCTCACCAACATTTATCTTTTACTTTTCTGATAATAGCCATTCTAACAGGTGTGAAGAGAGATCACACTGTGGTTTTGATTTGTATTTCCCTGATGATTAGCACCTTATCACATACCTGATGGCCATTTGTATATCTTCTTTTGAGAAATGTCTATTGATGTCCTTTGCACATTTTAAATTGGGTAATTTGGTTGTTTTGCTATTGAGTTGTATGAATATTAAATGTAAAAATATTTAATATTTTGGACATTAACCCCTTATCGGATATACGATTTACAAACACGTTCTCCAGTTTGTTAGGCTGTCTTTTCACTCTGTCGATTGTTTCCTTCACTGGTTGTAAGTTTTTTAGATTGAAGCAATCCCACTTGTCCATTTTTGCTTTTGGGGTAATATCAAAAAAAATCATTGCCTAGACCATTGCCATGAGGATTTTTCCCTCTGTTTTCTCCCAGTGCTTTTACAGTTTTTGGTCTTACATTTAAGACTTTAATCCATTTTTAATTGATTTTTGTATATTGTGTGAGAAAACAGCCAATATAATTCTTCTGCATGTGGATATCCAGTTTTTCTAACACCATTCATCAAAGGGACTACTATTCCCCTATTGCGTGTTTTGGGCACCCTAATTGAAGATCAGATGACCATAAAGACTAGATTTATTTCTGGGCTCTGCCTTATGTTCCATTGGTCTGTATGTCTGTTTTTATTTCAGTACCATACCATTTTGATTACTATAGCTTCTGTATATTTTGTATATACACAGCTTCCAGCTGTGGTGTTCTTGCCTTAAGATTGTTTTGGCTATTTGGGGTCTCTAGTTCCATATGACTTCTAGAATTTTTTTCTATTTCTGTGAAAAGTGCCATTGGAATTTTGATACAGATTGCATTGAATCTGTAGATCACTTTGGGTGGTGTGGACATTTTAACAATGTTAAATCTTCCAATCCATGAAAAGGGGCTATCTTTCCATTTATTTGTTTCTTCCTTAATTTTTCATCAATGTTTTATAGTTTTCGGTGCGCAGATCTTGCATCTTCTTGGTTAAATTTATTTCTAAGTATTTTATTCTTTTTGATATTATTGTGAATGGAATTGTTTTCTTTCCTTTTTAGACAGTTTGTTGTTAGTAGATAGAAATGCAACTGATTTTTGTATGTTGTATGTTTGTATGTTGGTTTTGAGTCAAGCCACTTAGTTAAATTCATTCATTAGTTCTAAGTGTTTTGGTGGTGTCTTTAGGGACTCCTATCTATAAGATCAGATCATCTGCAAAAAAAGAATTTTTCTTTTTCCTTTCTGACTTGGATGCCATTTATTTATTTATTTATTTATCTATCTATCTGTCTATCTAATTACCCTGACTAGTACTTCCAGAACTGCGTTGAATGGACGTGGGAAGAGTGGGCATACTTGTCTTATTCCTGATTTTAGAGAAAAAGCTTTTCACTGTTGAGTGTGATATTAATTGTGGGCTTATCATATATGGCTTTAATTGTATTGAAATAAATTTCTTCTATATGTAAGTTTTTATGGTTTTTATTATGAATAGATATTGAATTTTGTCAAATGCTTTTTCTGCATCTACTGAGATGATCATATAATTTTTATCCTTCATTTTGTTGTTAATGTACCACACTGATTGATTTATGGATGTTGAACCATCCTCATATCCCTGAAATAAGTCCAGCTTGATCATGGTATATAATCCATTTGATGTTTTGTTGAATTTGGTTTGCTAGTATTTTGCTGAGGATTTCTGCATCTACGTTGGGAATATTGGCCTGTGATTTTCTTTTCTTACAGTGCCCTTGTCTGATTTTGAATGCATATGTTGGAAGAGAAGAAAGATCTAAAATCAATCATCTAACATTCTACTTTAGGAAACTGGAAAAGAGGGAGAAAATTAGATCCAAAGTAAGCAGAAAAAAAAAAGAAATAAGAAGTAGAGCAGAAATAATTGAAATTGAAAACAGGAAATCAATAGAGAAAAATCAAGGAAACCAAAAGCTAGTTCTTTGAAAAAAACAATAAAATCCATAAGCTTTGGTCAGGCTAACTGGCAAAAAAGAGAAAAAAAAAGAGAAGGTACACAGACGACTAGTATAAAAAATGAAATTGAGGGTATGACTACAGATATCCTGGAAATTAAAAGGATAATAAGGGAATAGTATGGACAGCTCTGTGCTCACAAGTTTGATAGCTTAGATGAAATGGACCAAATCCTTGAAAGAAACAACTTGCTCAAACTTACACAAGAAAAAGTAGACAATGCAGATAGGCCTGTATCTATTTAAAAAATGGAATCAATCAGTAATCAACCCTTCAAAACAGAAAGCACTAGGCCAAGATGAGTTCACTGGTGAATCCTACCAAACACTTAAGGAAGAATTATACTAATTCTCTACAATCTCTGTCAGGGGATAGAAGCAGAGGGAATAGTTCCTAACACATTCTATGAGGTCAGCATTACCTTAATACCAAAACTAGACAAAGACATTACTAGAAAACTACAGACCAATCTCTCTTATGACCATAGACCCTTCTGCTTTTCCTATTATGCATATATTGGTGTGCTTGATGTGGTCCACATTTCTGAGTCTCTATTCATCTTTTTCTATTCTTTTTTCTTCCCACTACTCAAACTGGATAATCTTAGTTGACTTATCTTCAAGTGTGATGATTGTTATTCTGCCTATTCAAATAAGCTGTTGAGCCCACTACTGTAGTCTCATTTCAGTTTTTGTTTTTCAACTCTTGAATTTTGTTCTTTTTATATTTTTGTCCTTATTGATATTCTCTATTTGGTAAGACATCATCATCTTCATATTTTCCTTTAATTCTTTAGACATGGCTTCCTTTAGTTCTTTGGACACATTTAAAATGCCTAATTGTAAAGTTTTGGGTTTTTTTTTTTCTAGTTAAGTGCAACATCCAGACTTTCTCAGGGACAGTTCCTATCTCTTTCTCTCCCCCCACCCCCTTTTTTGGGTCATCCTTTCTGATTTCTATGCATGCCTCATAATAATTTGTTGAAAACTGAATGTTTTAAGTAAAATAATGTGGCAAGTCTGAAATTCAGTTTCTCCCACACACTTGAGGTTTATTTTGTTCTTGTTGATAGTTGTTATAGATGTAGTTTGTATATATGTTACCTGACTTTTGAACCAATTTTGTAAAGTCTATATTTTTTTGTTATGTGTGCCCACAAAATCTGTTCAGTTAGCTTGGTAGTGAGTTAAATGGTGCCCGGGAAGTAAGATATACATGTAGAAAATAAAACTTGACTCCTATTCACACCTCCCCCCACACAAAAATCAATTCCCTATGGGTTGTAGATCCAAATGTTAAAAAGATATAGCATTTGTAGAACATTGGACAACATCTATGTGATCTTAGAGTAGACAGATATTTGTATTTCCATATAATATTTAGAATCACCTTGTCAATTTATACGATAAGAATGGTTGGGATTTTGTTTCAGATTGCACAGACTTATGAAATCAGTTTAGAGAAATTAACATCTTGACAATATTGAGGCTCTCAATTGTTATGTCCAAATGTGGTACATTTCTCCATTTATTTAGATATTTCTTAAATTTCCTTCAGTAATGATTTATAGTTTTCTTTGTAGAGGTCTTGCGTATCTTTTATGAGGTTATTTTCATAGATATGTTGTGCTTTGGGATGTTATTGCAAATGGGATCCCTTTTACATTTTATTTTCTTTTTTCTATTTTCTTCATCTGCTGTCTGCAAGCTGGAGAGCCAGGAAGATGGATGTTCTAATCAATCTGAGTCAAAAAGCCTGAGAATAAGGGGGCTGATGGTGTGAGTCCCAGTGTATGAGTACAAAAACCTGAAAACCGGAAGCACTGAGGGCAGAAGAAGATGGACATCTTAGTTCAGAGAAAGCAAATTTACCTTTCCTTCACCTTTTTTTGTGTGATATCACTCAAAAGATTGAGTGATGTCTGCCCTTATTGGTAAAGATCTTTAAGCAATCTGCTGATTCAAATGCTAATCTCTTCTGGGACCACCTTCATAGACACGCCCAGAAATAATGTTTTACTAGCTATTTACTAGCCTTTAGCCCAATCAGGTTGACACATAAAATTAACTATCACAATTGGCATATTTACGATGAAACCTATAACCTTATAAATGTGATTTAAAATTTTAATAGCATACATTTGTACTTTGGACTTTCTACATATATAATCATGCCTTCTGCAAAATTTTTAAAAAAAGAAAAAGAAAAGAGAAAAAGTTTGTTTTATTTCTTCTTTTCCAAAATTAATTAATTAATTAATTAATTATTAATTTCTCTATCCATCCTGGCTTCATTGTACTAGCTAGCTAGAACTTTTATTAAAATATGAATATAAGTGGTGATACCAAGCATCTTTGATTCATTTCAAATCTCAGAGCAAAATCTTCCAAGTTACCATTAACCATGATGATAACTGGAGGTTTGGATGGATAGTCCTAAATAGATGAAGGATATTTTCTTCTATTCTTTGTTAACAAAGTGGTTTCTTCTCCTCCCTGCCCCACTACAAAAGGATGTTAAATCTCGGCATCTGTTGAGATGGTTGTATTTTGTCTTTTTCTATTCATGTAGTAAAATACATTGATTTTGTTGCTGTTGTGGTTCTCCCCTTCTGGTCTCAGTCGTTTAGTTCTAGAACCCCTTAGGAAAAACAATAATGAGGCCTGTTACGTCTTCATAACAGAGAAGGGTATACCACACTTTAAGTATACCTGTTTCAAAAACTGCCAAGAGTTACAATATGATTCCACAACTGAAAAATGATATGCTAATTTTGAAGTTGACTGTTAAACTACTAGCCTTTACATTTTTTATTTACTTTTGAGAGACAGAGACAGAGCACATGTGGGGGAGGGGCAGAGAGAGAAGGAGACACAGAATCCGAAGCAGGCTCCAGGCTCTGAGCTGTCAGCACAGAGCCTGATGCGGGGCTCAAACTCACGGACTGTGAGTTCGTGACCTGAGCCGAAGTTGGACGCTTAGCCGACTCAGCCACTCAGGCGCCCCCTAAACTACTAGCCTTTAATAATAAAACAAGAGAGCATACCAGAAGTGGCAAACTGGTGACCTGCACTGTAAATATGGCCTGCAGTGGTTTTGTCTGGCCCACAGTAGTTTTAAACCACCCCTATCCCCCAACACACACAATTTACTGCTAATGACACAAAGATTTTACATTTACATCTGTGATTTCTGCCTTCTCTTAAATATTTATATTTACATTTATACTTATGCATACACACACATACATACATACATACATATCTGACAAGAGTGGACCCGCATGCAACAGTCAGCTGGAGAGAGTACCCCCTTTTGACAAGACAAAGTATTTGTTCCTCAATTTGCCATTGATGTATACTAACCTACCAAATTGCTACTTCTAATTTTTTGTACATCTTGTAATCTTGGCAGACTACTGGCCATTTCGTGAAAATGTTGTTCAGTAAGTAAACAACATAAAAACATCTACATTTTACACTGCCATAACATGCTGGAATAGATTATGCCAAAATGAAAAAGGTAAACTAAACAGCAAGGGTGGAGAAGGTTGGAACTCGGACTTTTAAGATTCTAAAGCAAGCCAAACCATGATAGACAATTTAGGAAATGTTATAGTATACAACATATAGTATACAACATGACCCTGCAGCTAACGCTAAGAAAATGCCAACCATCTGTAAGAGAAACTGACAGACTGTAAGGGTGGTTTCCTTTATCTTGCTGAACTGTAAAGATCTCACTTTGATATCAATTCGAAATGTTTACTGGAATGACCACTTTTCAGATAATTAAAACAACTTACATATTAAAACACTATTAATGTAGGATAGGGAGATGACTATTTTCAGATGTGAGAAGGGAGAAGGGAGATGACTCATTTTCAGAAGTACCAAATAAAGGCTGTGCTGTCTAATTAACAATAGGTTTACAACCAATTGGAAAATGTAAGAACCCCTCCCCTCCTCCAAATGGAGTCCCAAACCCTTAGACACTTCACTTCCTGCTTCTTCCCCTCTCCTGTTTGCAGGCTTTACAATGAGCATGCGCCAAAGAACTGAAGTCTCTGCATCACCCAAGGAATGTACATCTGTTCCAGTCAGGCTGTTTCCCTTACATGGGCATAGGTGACATCTGGTTAAGGCTGAACCTCTGTAGCACTCAGCCAATGAGGAACCGGGGGAGGGACTTGCTACGCTAGGAGATAAATTGCCTACTGTAACTGTCCCGAGTGTGCCTGTCCATCAGACACCTGCTCTTGTAAGAACGTTGATTAAAGCCTCCCTTCACTGTGCTCCGAGTCTCTGCGTCCCTCCTTGGGTTGGGTCAGTGGGCTAATTTCTCACAGTCTATCGTTTGAAATCAGACTCAAAGGATGCATTACTAAATAATAAGCTGCCCTTACGTACATCATCAGTGATTAGTTTGGTAATTCAGTTTACCCCACTTCAATTCCAGGCATGAAGAGGACTCTTTACAGAAAGTTTTTTTATTGGGAGAGGTGGCAAATAAGCAGGTGAGTATACGATCTGCAGTTGAAAACAAAGAAAACTTTTCACTTATTGACAAGTTTCGTGGTCAAGACACTCTCCAAGTGCCGAAAACAAGAAGATACTCAGAAAGTGTAATAGGTTAATAAGTCATCCAATAAATTGCAGTAGAAAAGTCCCACAAAAAAGGAGCCTATGTATTTGTAGATATGGTAGAATCCCAGGTTCTTTTCTACATTGTTTTAGAAGATGAAAATGAGTATATGTTTGAGATAATACAAGGTAATTCACCTCTTTCTCAGGTCTGTCCGTATTAGCCACCTCAGTACGGCAGATGTTTCGTGGATTTTGCCAGCCTTGTCCATGAGGCCCTCACAACATCCCGAACTGTTAAAGAGTCCAACTCTTGGGTTGCTATTTAGGATTGCAGGATGTTTACGGCTTTTGGGAAGTCATCGCTCAGTTTACAAATCACATAAATGGGGAGAGCTGCCACTTCCTAAGTGCTCGGTTCCCTTCCCCAATTACGTCTTCCAGGAGTTTCCAGCTTTCCTGCATTCCTCCATTCCAAGAATTTCAAAGGGATGTGTAGGTAAATGACAGATGGCCACCTCCGCCTGAGGCCCGATATCCAGCAACAGGTGGGGCACCCAGAATCCAGAAGTCGCTTGCTGCCCACGCAGAAGCCTGCTCCTCTGAGCTCCGCAACTGCAGGGAGGACACTTGTTGCTGGTTTAGGAGTCACAGAAGGCTTCCTCGTGTTGCAGGATTCTTTACCTCAACACTCAGGGTTCGCTGTCTCGCTGCTTTGAAGCATGAAGAAGTGGATACAAAATAAAATAATCAGCAGGCAAAAGTTTATTAGAATATAAGATCAGAAAGTAGCAATAGTATGAAAGAAGATCTCTTTACAGAGAGGGGGCATTCTAAAGTAAATGCCCATGGACTACAGGCAAGGGATTCTATTTTAATGTTTTTGTTTTGTTTCGTTTTTAATTTATTTTTGAGACAGGGAGAGACAGAGCATGAGTGGGAAAGGGCAGAGAGAGAGGGAGACACGGAATCCGAAGCGGACTCCAGGCTCTGAGCTGTCAGCACAGAGCCCGACGCGGGGCTCGAACTCACGAGCTGTGAGATCATGACCTGAGCCGAAGTCGGACTGCCTAACCGATTGAGCCGCCCAGGCGCCCCAAAATCAAGAGTGGGACGCTTAACTGACTGAGCCACTCAGGCACCCCTTCACATTTTTAAGAGGAACTGTATGCCTGAGGGAGTTTGCTGAAGGTCAGACGTTCCCAGGAGAAATGTTTTAAAATATGTTTTTCCCCACCCAGGGGCCTTCAAGCCTTAGCCTGTCCCTTTCTGCTTACTGACTCCTATCTTTCCCTGTGACTTGTCCTTCAAATTAGTCACAGTGGGCCACTCCTCAAAAGCTGTCCAGTTGGGTCCATGGCTCTGCAGCTGAATCCTGCGGAAATGCCTCTGAAGGCATCCGACAGACTGTCACTGTGAGAGGGCCCACCCAGCGGGTCCAGCCTCCGCAGGCAGCCCAGCACCCGAGTTAGGACGCCGACCACCGCATCGTCCATGCAATTGGTCGGTGTCTCGGCTGGAGAGGTTGGGAGAGACACAGAGGTAGCAAGGCCGGCCGGCTGGCTCTGCTTTAGACCGAGAAGTGCAGGGCACTGGCTAGGGTGGGAGGCCGGCACTCTGGCAGGCGCCTGTCACTAACCAGAGGGCAAGTGAGCACTCTGTCACAGTTCCTAGAGATGGAGCCGGTCTGGTGCTGTGGTTGGCGAAGGGCCTGCGCCCAGGGCACGTGCTCCAGGCCGGGACCGACACGGTGGCGGAAAAGGCCTCACCGTGCTGCCCTGGGCGCCCGGTGGCTCATCTCTTCTCAACTGGCAGTCTGCCAGGCCAAGACAGCTCATGCCAAGTTGCCAAGAACTGAACCAGCGGGTAGCCCAGCCCACCGCGGCCCACTACACCGAGGTAGTCGCAGCCCGGGGATCTGTGCATGCCCAGCTGAGCTGTTTCAACCTGGAGGAAGGCCTTCCCCAGGGCACCTGGGAGATTCAGCTGGTTAAGCCTCCGCCTTCGGCTCAGGTCATGATCTCGTGGTTCGTGGGTTCCGGCCCCACCACGGGCTCTGTGCTGACAGCCCAGAGCCTGGAGCCTGCCTCCGAGGCTGAGTCTCCCTCTCTCTCTGCCCCCTCCCCCATCACGCTCCGTCTCTCTCTTTCTCAAAACTAAACGTTAAACAGTAAAATAAAATAAAATAAAATAAAGGCCTTCCGGGGCTGTGCTGGCAGTGCTGGGGCAGTCCTCCAGCTCAGCTGCAGCTCTGCTGAAAGAGCCTCTGAAGAGCCTCCACCGGCCTCTGCTTCAGGGAGTTCAGCGCCTCCTCGCTCAGGGCAACTTCTGCCTGCACGGTGAGTACCTCCTCCCTGGCAGCCGTGACTGGCCTTCCTGGAAGTTGTCGATACGTTGGTTTTTAAAGTTATGCCGATGAACTAATGCACTGCTACCCGGTTACATGGCTTTTTAGAGTTAGGGAAACATGATCTGGAAAACTATCAAATGGCTTGACAAAGCAACAGTACGTTATCTCCTACATATATATTTTTGTTGTTTAGTGACCACATCTCCCGTGTTGGGTGTAACATTAGAAAATTTGGTACCCTTGGGATGCTTGGCCCGCTATATCCTAAGTTCTGAGTACACTCTCTCCTCAAAAGTGTCCTATTCAACAGAAGTTTAAATCTAAAGGGAGCGTTTGATGAGGCTTTAAAACAAATACGCATATGTTGAGCCAAATGTTTTAAAACAGAATATGTCCATTGTTTACAGCTTGGGTGTGAGAAGGAAGATGTAAATTCAAGGTACATTTTTCCTCTACCTTTTTTTTTTTTTTAACTTCATTTGTTTTGAGAGAGAACACAAGCAGGGGAGGGGCAGAGAGAGAGCGAGTCCCTAGCAGGCCCGACGCAGGGCTCTATCTCACAAACCTAACCATGAGATCATGACCTGAGCCAAGATCAAGAGTCTGATGCTCAACCTACTGAGCCACCCAGACACCCCTTTCCTCTACCTTTAATGTCAGTTTTGTACTTACTTGAAGGTCCCTTTAAAAACGTAGCAAAATTGGGGGCACCTGGGGGCTTAGTTGAGCTTCCAACTTCTGCTCAGGTCATGATCTGACGGTTCACGAGTTCGAGCCTCAGATGGGCTTTCTGCTGTCAGCCTGTCAGTGCAGAGCCCTATTTGGATCCTCTATCCCCCTCTCTCTACTCCTTCCCCCCGCCCCCTGCGTTTGCCCCCCCAAAACAGCAAAGTCAGCAGCCTTATTTAATGTAATCAAAATATTCTTCAATGTACAAAAAGATTATGCAGAAAGAATACTGTCTGTAAACAGATACGGATTTTAAGACTAGAAGAATATGGAAAGCTTCTATAACATTCTGCACAGCCGGTTACTTACACAAATTTCAATACCATGAAGATAAGCATAGGATACTTTATCCAAACAGCCTCTGACCACAATTCTCCAGTAAGAACTAGTATGCTGGATGGAAAGCAGAATTCTTGTCTAGTAATATTCATATCCAGTTAACTAAGCAAGTCCCGAACAATAGACTAAGAGGGAAAAAGAAAGAACATACAGCAATGAGAAAAGTCAAAGGCAGGACAGAGTAAAGGATTAGGCTAAGAGCGCATTTCAGGTGTGCCTGACATCCAACTTTGACTATGGGAAAAAGGAGTTGTTTTCATTAACACTCTTTCCCCTGTGGGCTCTCATGATGAGCTGTCTTTTTAATCAAAGCTGTAAGTCCTTTCAATGACCAAGAGTTCCTTAAGCCACGAGCACTTCACCTGGAAATACCTGAGCTGCTGCTGCACCTGAGAGCAAGGTTGTTTTTACTCAAATTGGTTATTTTATGCTTTCTTCATTAATATACATTGATGTTTGAATGTTAAAACATTTTTTTTTTTAACCCAAAGTGACCATGGTGTGTTATCCTTTCTGGATACGGCTAGATTTGATTTGCTAAAATTAAAAAAAAAAATTCTTTTTTTTTTTTTTTACATTTATTTAGTGTTGAGAGACAGAGAGAGACGAGCACACGTGGGGGAGGGGCACAGAGAGAGAGGGAGATACAGAATCCGAAGCAGGTTCCAGGCTCTGAGCTGTCAGCACAGAGCCCTACGAGGGGCTCAAACCCACAAGCCGTGAGATCATGACCTGAGCCAAAGTTGGATGCTTAACCAATGGAGCCACCCAGGTGCCCTGATTTGCTACAATTTTGTGTAAGATTTTTCCTTTTAGGTAAATGTGAGAGATGGACCTCTAAGTTTCCTTTATTGTAATATCTTTAGCAAGTTTTGCTTTCAATGTTTGCTCTCCTCATAAAATGAACTGGAAAGTATTCCTTCTTTTAATGCTCCATGGAATTTGTCGGTGTGATAGAATTTATTCCTTAAATATGTGATGGAAGTGACTGGTAAATTCTTCTGGATCTAGGATTTTCATTGAGGGAAGCCTTTTCGATTTATTCCTTTAATAGATGAGGAACCATTTGGAGTTTGTATTTAGTTTTAGTAAGTTGAGCCTTCCTTAGGGTCCATTTCATCTAAAATTTTAAATTAATTAGCCTAAAGTTATTCACAGTAAGCTATTATGACTGTTATGACTTTTTTTAAATGTAGGACCTGTAATGAGGTCTCCTTTTTAATTTCTAATTTTGGTTGTTGGTGTTTCTCTCTCTCTGTCTCACACACACTTGTCTACAGGCTGGCCAATTCTAGCCTTGGATCAAATCTAGCCTTGCGCCTGTTTATGTACATAAAAGTTTATTGTGACACAACCACAACTATTCATTTATTATCTATGGCGGCTTTCCCACCACAATGCCAGATAAACAATTACACAGAGATCATAAGGCTTACCAATGGAGAAAAAAGTTATCGGGACCTTTACAGAAAAGGTTTTCTTACTCCTCATCTATGCTATTAGTCTACTGAAAGAGCCAACTTTTATCTTTGTTTCTCCTCTGTATATATGTTTGTTTCCATAATTTAATTTCTTTTTATTTTCTCTTCTTTCTTCATCTGCTTTTTTAAAATAACTTTTTGAGTGTTTGCACCGATAAATTGATTTGCAGCCTTTCTTCACTCTTCAGTGATAAATTTCCCTCTAAACAAGGCTTTAATTGCAATCCACCAACTTCGATATGCTTCCAATACCATTTAGTTCAAAATAGTTTCTAATTTCCATTGTAATTTCTTATTTGATCATTGGGTTATTTAGAATTGGATTTCCTAATTCCCAAACATACTTTCCGGTTTTGTTTTGTTAATCATTTCTAGATTAATTTCACAGTGGTCTGGCAATATAGTCTCTATGGTTTTATTTCTTTGAAATTTTTGTGAGCCTCTCTATGGTCAATATTATGTGAAAAAAATGTGCATTCTGAGATTGTTATGTATAGTGTTCTAAATATGTCAGTTGGGATTTTGTAATTCTCTTGTTCATATCTCTATCCTTACTGATGTATTGTCTGCTTGTTCTTCAATTATTGAGGGAAGGATGTTGCAATCTCTCGTTATGATTGTGAATTTTTTTAAAGTAATTTTTAAGCAATCTCTACACCCAACATAGGGCTCAAATTCATAACCCTGAGATCAAGAGTCACAAGCTCTACAGACTGAGCCAGCCTGGTGCCCCATGACTGAATTTTTTACCCGTCCTTTTACTTCTGTATTTTTGCTTTCTATATTTTCATACAAAAGATAGATTAAGTAGTTGAAATTTTAGGATTGTACATTGTCATGGTGAATTGACCATTTTATCTTATGAAAGAAACATCCTTGTTTCTTTCTAGGGATGCCTCTTGCCTCAGTGCTTACGCGTCTGACGTATAACAAGCTAAGCAGATTTCTTTGATTAGCATTCAAATGGTGTCTGTCTTTACTTTAAATGTTTAAATTGTCTTATAGTTAATACCCAATTTTTATAAGCTGTGTATGGCTGGGTTTGATCTTTTATCCATTCTACAAATCTTTGTACTTAGAGTGGTTAGTATAGATGTACCGTATTTACTGGTATGTTTCAATGAAATTATTTCTCATAATTATTTCTCATAATTCAAATCTTCCTTAATGTTTGCCTATTCTTCGATTCTTTCAGTGAATGTCTTAACTTCCTGACATATTAAAAGGTAAAAGAGGGGAGCCTGCATGGCTCAGTTAAGTGACCAACTTCGGCTCAGGTCATGATCTCACAGTTAGTGGGTTCGAGCACCACATCGGGCTCTGTGCTGACAGCTCAGAGCCTGGAGTCTGCTTCAGATTCTGTGTCTCCTTCTCTCTGCCCCTCTCTATGCTTGCAGTCTGTCTCTCTCTCTCTCAAAAATAAATATTAAAAAAATTTTTTAAGTAAAATAAATTAATGCCTTTACCTCTCCTCATATAATATAAGAGATTTAACATACTTTAAATCCAGTTGTCCAGTTTCACTCTTTTGCATGTGGCTGTACAGTTTTCCCAGCACCATTTGTTGAAGAGACTGTCTTTTTCCCATTGTATATTCACTCCTCCTTTGTTGAAGATTAATTGACCATATAACTGTAGGTTTATTTCTGGGTTTTTTGTTCTATTTTGTTGATCTGTGTGTCTATTTTTTATGCCAATACCGTACTGTTTTAATTAATACTGCTTTATCATATAACTTGAAATCTGGAATTGTGATACCTCCATTCTGCTTTTATTTTTCAAAATTGCTTTGGTTATTCAAGGTCTTTGGTGGTTCCACACATATTTTAGGGTTGTTTTTTCTAGTTCTTTGAAAAATGTTGTTGATATTTTAATAGGGATTGCATGAAATCTGCAGATTGCTTTGAGTAGTATGGACATTTTAACAATATTTGTTCTTTAACTCATGAGCATGGAATGTCTTTCCATTTCTTTGCATCATCTTGAATTTCTTTCAGCAGTGTTGTATAGTTTTCAGAGTATAGGTCTTTCACCTCTTTGGTTAGGTTTATTCCTAGATATTTTATTGTTTTTTCTGCAGTTAGAAATGGGATTGTTTTCTTTCTATTTTGTTTTTTAATATTTTTGAAAGTTTATTTATTTATTTTGAGGAAGAGAACATGAGCAGGGGAGGGGGCAAGACAGAAGGAGAACCCCAAGCAGGCTCCACACTGTCAGTACAGAACCCAGCATGGGGCTTGAACCCACAAACTGCAAGCCCATGATGTGAGCCAAAGTTAAGAGTCAGATGCTCACCTGACTGAGTCACCCAGGCACCCCATAAATGGGATTGTTTTCTTAATTTCACTAATGCTGTTTTATTATTAGTGTATGAAAATGAACAGACTTCTGCACATTGATCTTGTATCCTGCAATTATACTGAATTCATTTATCAGTTCTAGTAGTTTTTTGATGGAGTCTTTCTATGTATAATATGTCATCCGCAAATAGAGTTTTATTTCTTCTTTACCAATTTGGATGCATTTTATTTCTTTTTCTTGTCTCATTACACTACTGTGTTGAATAAAAGCAGTAAAAGTGGACATCCTTGTCTTGTTCCTGATCTTAGGGGAAAAGCTCTCAGTTTTTCCCCAATGAGTATGATGTTAACTGTGGATTTTTCATATAAGGCCTTTATTAGGCACAGATATGTTCTCTCTAGACCTGCTTTGTAGAGAGTTTTTTACATGAATGGATGTTGTACTTTGTCAAATGCTTTTTCTGTGTCTATTGAAATGATCATATGGTTTTTATCCTTTTTCTTATTGATGTGACATATCATGTTGATTGTTTTGTGAATATTGAACTACCCTTGCATGATGGGAATAAATCCCACTTGATTGTGGTGAGTGATTTTTTTAAATATATTGTTGGATTTGGCTGCCATTTTGTTGAGGATTTTTGCATCTATATTCATGAGAGATATGGGCCTGTAGCTCCCTCTTTTTTTGTTGTGGCTTTATCTGGTTTTGATATCATGGTGATACTGGCCTTATAGAATGAATTTGGAAGTTTGGTTTTTGGGAATAGTTTGAGGAGAAAAGGTATTAACTCTTCTTTAAATGTTTGATACCAGGGTGCATGGCTGGCTCAGTTGGAAGAGCATGTGACTCTTGATCTCAGGGATGTGAGTTCAAGCTCCATGTTGGGTGTAGAGATTACTTAAAATAAATAAAACTTAAAAAAAAATCAATGATTGGTAGAATTAGCCTGTGAAGCTGTCTGGTCCTGGACTTTGGTGTTTTGGGATTTCTTGGATTAGTGATTCAATTTCATTGCCAGTGATTAGTCTGTTCAAATTTTCTATTTTTTCTTGCTTTAGTTTTGGTAGGTTCTATGCTTTTAGGAATTTTTCTGTTTCTTCTAAGTTGTCCAATTTGTTGGCATATAGGTTTTCATAATCTTCTGTTACCATTGTTTGTATTTCTGTGGTGTTGGTTGTTATTTCTCCTCTTTCACTAGTAATTTTGTTTATTTGGGACCTCTCTGTCTGTCTCTCTCTTTGTGCTAGAGGTTTATCAATTTTATTGATCTTTTAAAAGAACCATCTTCTGGTTTCATTGATTTGTTCTGTTTTGTTTTTTGTTTTTTGTGGGTTTTTTTGGCTTCTATTTTATTTGTTTGTGCTGTATTTGTATTATTTCCTTCCTGCTACTGGTTTGGGGTATTGTTCCTCTTTTTGTACCTCCTTGAGGTGTAAGTTTAGGTTTTCATTTGAGATTTTTTTTGCTTTTGAGGTAGACCTGTGTTGCTATAAACTTTCCTCTTAGAACAGCTTTTGCTGTATCCCAAAGGTTTCAGACCATTGTATTTTCATTTGCGTCCTCTGTATTTTTTTATTTCTTCTTTAATTTCTTGGTTGACCCATTCATTGTTGAGTAGCATGCTATTTAACCTGCTTTTGTGTTCTTTCCAGATTTTTTTCTTGTGATTTCTAGTTGCATGGTGTTGTGGTTGGAAAAGATGTATAATATGACTTCAGTCTTTTTGAATTTATCGAGACTTGTTTTGTGGCCTATTATGTGATCTATTCTGGGGAATGTTCCATGTGCATTTGAAAAATGTGTATTCTGTTGCTTTATGATAGACTATTCTGAATATATCTGTTAGGTCCATCTGGTCCAATGTGTTATTCAAAGCCACTGTTTCCTTGTTGATTTTCTGTTAGGAGGATCTGTCCATTGATGTAAATGGGGTGTTAAAGTTCCCTACTATTATTGTATTACTTTTGATTGCTTCCTTTATGTTTGTTATTGGCTGCTTTATGTATTTGGGTGGTTCCTTGTTGGGTACATAAATATTTACAATTGTTATGTCTTCTTGTTGAATTCTTCCCTTTATGATTATAGAGCATTCTTCTGGTCTCTTGTTACAGTCTATTTTAGTTTATTTTTTTCTAACATAGCATTCTTCTGGTCTCTTGTTATAGTCTATTTTAGTTTATTTTTTTCTAACATAAGTATTGCTACTCTAGCTTTCTTTTCTCTACCATTTGCATGATAAATGCTTTTCCTCTTCAGTTTTAATCTTCATGTGTCTTTAGGTCTGAAATGAGTCTCTTCTAGGCAGCAAGCATATAGATAGATCTTGCCTTTTTAGCCATTCCAGTATCCAGTGTCTTTTTTTTTTTTAAGTTTATTTAGAGAGAGAGAGAGAGAGAGAGAGAGCAAGAGAGAGAGCATGAATGTGAGACAGGGAGGCTCCACACTGTCAGTACAGAGCCCGACATGGGGCTCAATCACATGAACCATGAGATCATGACCTGAGCCTAAATCAGGAGTCAGATGCTTAACCAACTGAGCCTTCCAGGTGCCTCTACACAGTGTCTTTTGATTCAAGTGTTTAGTCCACTAACATTCAAAGTAACTATTGGTAGTTATGTACTTACTACCATTCTGTTATTTGTTTAAGGTTGTTTTTGTGTAGTCTTTGCTGTTCCTTTCTTTTTCTCTCACCTCTCATGGTTTGCTGGCTTTCTTTGGTGATGTACTTGGATTTATTTCTCTTTATTTTTTTCATGTTTATTACTGGTTTTTGACTTGTGGTTACCATTAGGTTTGTACATAACATCTTATGTATATAGCAGTCCATATTAAGTTGATGGTCATTTAAGTTTGAACCCATTCTTCACTCTTCCACCACCCCCCTCCCCCAACGTCCAGTGTTTTAGGTATATGGTGTCATACTTTAACACCTTTTTATTTTGTGAATTCCTCGACTGATTTTTACAGAAATATTTATTCTTAATGCTTTTGTGCTTCCTACTTTTCTTACTCCTACTTATGATCTTTTCTTCCCACTTAAAGAGTCTGCTTTAATAGTTATTGTAGGGCTGGTTTGTGGTCATGAATCCCTTTAAGCTTTTTTTTCCTAGGAAGCTTCTTATCTCTACTTCTATTCTGAATACTAGCTTGGCTGGATAGAGTATTCTTGGCTGCAGGTTTTTTCCTTTCAGCTCTTTGACTATATCATGCCACTCCCTTCTGTCCTGTTGAAAACATCAGCTGATAGCCTTATGGGGTTTCTTTTGTATGTAACTGTTTTCTTTTCCATTGCTGCTTTTATAATTCTCTATTACTTTTTGTCACTTTAATTACTATTTGTCTTGGTTGTGTACCTCCTTGGGTTGATTTTGTTGGGGGCTCTTTATGCATCCTGGATCTGGATTTCTGTTTCCTTCCCTAGATTTGAGAAGGTTTCTGCTATTATTTCTTTAAATTAATTTTCTGCTCCTTTTTCTCTATGTTTTTCTACTGGGATCCCTGTAATGTGAATGTTATTACACTTGATGATGTCGCTGTGTTCTCTGTTTTCATCTTTTTATTATTTTTTCTCTCTCTCCTTTTCATCTTGACTGTTTATCAATACTCTGTCCTACAGGTCACTGATCCATTCTGCTTCCTCTAATCTATTTAGTCCATTGAGTATATTTATAATTTCAGTTACTGAGTTCTTCATCTCCGGTTGGTTATCTTTTTGTTTTCTGTCTCTGTTAACAGTCTCACTGAGGTCCTCCACTCTTTCCTCAAGTCCAGTGAGTATCTTTATGACCATTACTTTAAATTCTCTGAAGGGCCTATAACTTATCTCTGTTTTGCTTATGCCTATTGTTGTGATTTTTGTCCTGTTCTTTCATGTTCTATGTTCTTACTTTTTCTGACTCTCCTGTATCTATTTCTCTGTGTTAGGAAAGTCAGCTATGTCTCCTGTTCTTAAGAGTATTGGCCTTATGTATTTATCCAAGGGATACAGGTATGCTGTTTCGAAGGGGCACATGCACCCCAATGTTTATAGCAGCACTCTCAACAATAGCCAGCGTATGAAAAGAGCCCAAATGTCCACTGATGGATGAATGGATAAAGAAGATGTGGTGTATATATACAATGGAGTATTACTTGGCACTCAAAAAGAATGAAATCTTGCCATTTGCAACTACATGGATGGAACTAGAGGGTATTATGCTAAGAGAAATTAGTCAGAGAAAGACAAATATCATATGACTTCACTCATGTGAGGACTTTAGGATATAAAAACAGATGAACATAAGGGAAGGGAAGCAAAAATAATAAAAAACAGGGAGGGGGACAAAAACATAAGAGACTCTTAAAAATGGAGAACAAACAGAGGGTTACTGGAAGGGTTTTGGGAGGGGGGATGGGCTAAATGGGTAAGAGGCATTAAGGAATCTACTCCTGAAATCATTGTTGCACTATATGCTAACTAACTTGGATGTAAATAAAAAAAAAAAAAAAAAAAAGAGTAGTGGCCTTATGAAAAAGAGGCCATTTAGTGCCCTGAAGTGCAATGTTCCCTCTTCACCAGAACGTGGTGCTTCAGGAGTATCTCTTGTATGTGTTGTCTGAGCCTCACTATCGTGGCTGAGCCACTTTTGCCTTCAGTCCGATCTGTAATTGCTCTTTTTGCCTGTTGTAAGCAGCATTTGGTCCCTGTGTTGTTAGTGGGCCAGTCTGGGGCTTCCTGGGGCTTCGGTTGAGTCAGACCAGGCATTGGCCAGAGATGCAGTAGTTGGAATCACGGGCCACTTTGCCTGTGTTGTCCCTGAGAACCTTTTGTCGGTGGGTGCGGTCTCAGTCAGACCAGGTATCTGCCCTCCAGCCCACTGCTGGGGCCACAGTCAGACTAGTGCTTGTGGTTATCTTCTCTCCCTGGGGCAGGAGTCACTTCGGAGTAGTCCTCGCCCCTGTTGGGACTGCGAACACAGTGTCGGGCTTGTGGTAGCACTCTGGATGGGCTCTGGCCAAGTCCATATTGGAAGAGGCAGGTCGGCAGGAGAATGTGGGGGCGTGTGGCAGTGAGCAAGGTTTGGGCAGGTCTGCTGTTAAGAGGGGACCCCGATCCGCTTTAGAAAACTCCTGCTGCAAGGTTGGAGTGGGAGGATCTGCAGGAGAGCACCGGGGTGGGGCGTGCGGTGTTGACAAGTTTTGCTGGGTCTGCTGTAGGAGGAGACCTGGCCAGAGGAGTGGTGTCTACAGAAGTGGTCAAGGGCAGGGTGTGATGTTCCCGAGTTAGGTGGAGAGTGTTGGCGCTGTGCTGGTTTCTGTCATCGTCTAGGTATAGAGGCTGGGGGGGGTGGGGGTGGGAAGGAAATGGAGCCTGCCAGTTTTTTTTTGTTTTTGGAGAAGTCGCCTAACAATCCCTGCCCCTCTAGCACAGGCTCCAGGATTCATAAATAATACCACAATCGTTTTCAGGTCGTTTTTATAACCTCCAAAGAAACCCTGTGCTCCTTAGCTATCCTCTTACAACCTCCCACCTTGCCTACCCCCAAGGTACCACTAGTCTACTTTCTGCCTCTATAGATTTGCCTGTTCTGGACTTCTCATATAAGTGGAATCATACAATATGTGATTATATGATTTTCACATACACTGTGTGGCTGGCTTATTTCACTTAGCACAATGTTTTCAAGATTTGCCCATGTTGTACCAGGTGTCAGTACTTTATTTCTTTTTCTCTTTGAATAATAGTTTGTAAACGTACCACCTTTTATTTATTGTACATCTATCGGTCAGTGTTAGGGTTGTTTTAGGTTGTTCATGTATTGAGTTTTAAATTTCAGTTATTATATTTTTCAACTCTAGGATACTAATTTGATTTCCTTTTTAATGTTTTCTAGTTTTAGCTTTTATCTTGTTTCATGAACATATCAGTCTATGATCTATACAATTTTTGGATTTTCTTGTTGCTCTGTTTTTATGGTCTGTTTCTCATTTTTTTCTCTCTAGTTTTATCTTATATACTTAGTAATATTTTTATTAAGCGTCAGATATTCTGTATGAAAAATGGTAGAGATGATTTGTGGCTTTGGATTATGCTGTCTTCCTTCAGAGAGGATTTATTTTGCTTCTGTAAGGCATTTGAGCTAGGGAACTGATCACCTTAATCCAATCACGTTGGTTGTAAGTGTTTGTGAGCTATGGTCTATTTCTGGTTCACCCTTAAACCATGGGCCTTTTAGGCTCCCAATCATGAAAGCCTAGGGTGTTTACTGGAGTCTGTCCTTAGTCTTTTCCAAGTTTTGACTGCTAAAGCTCTCCCCTTAGCCTCTTAGCTGACACTGTCGCTTTCGATGTCAATAATAGCCATACCTGTACAAGTGACCCTAAATTTACATTAAATTTTTTTTTCTCCTCTTCCCTATCTTATCCCTGCAAGTTTCATTTTCTCAGTAGGTTTCATGTCTTTAAAAATATTTCTTTTAATATATTTTATCCAGCATTTCTGGTTATTCTCAGGTAGGTTTTTTATTTTTAATTAGAGAGATGGGGGGGGGCAGGTCAGGGGAGGGGCAGAGTGTGAGGGTGAGAGAGAATCTTAAGTAGGCTCCACGTTCAGCTCGGAGCCCAACTTGGCTTGATCCCATGACCCTGGGATCATGACCTGAGCCAAAATCAAGAGTCAGATTCTCAACCAACTGAGCGACCCGGGTGCCACAAGTACAAGGTTTTTATAAACAGTTTAGTTAGCCAATTGTGGAAACAGAAGCCTACTCACAAACTTGTTAAGATTCTGTTCTCTCAAGGATCTGGTGAAGTAGGCATTCTTACACATGGCTGATTAGAGTGTAATTTAGTATATCTGTCTAAAAATTAGTGTGCCAGTTAACCCGTGGCCTTAAACAAATTATACTCTTTTGCCCAGCAATTTCAATTTTGTGAACAAATCAGAAAGAAATTATTAGAGATGTAGAAAAGAGTTTTGTATACGAGGATGTTCAGGACAACATTTAATAGAAAAATTTGTTGTAAACTATTCAATGATAAGGACAGTAACTAAATTATGGTACATCTATAAGGTAGAATAGATAATATGTGATGATTCAAAATCATGTTTTGGAAAGTATTTACTGATATGAGAAAATAAAAGGTAAATAAAGGAGAGGGATGCCTGGGTGGCTCAGTCAGTTAAATGCCTGACTTATGTCTCAGGGCGTGATCTTAATGATTTCTGGGTTCGAGTCCTGCATCAGGCTCTGCTGTCAGCACAGAGCCCGCTTTGGATCCTCTGTTTCACTGTCTCTCTGCCCCTCCCTTGCTCATGATCTCCCTCTCTCTCTCTTCAAAATAAATCAACATTTTAAAAAAAGGTAAAGGAGGGGTGCCCGGTGGTTCAGTCTGTTAAGCGTCTGACTTCAGCTCAGGTCACGGTCTCATAGTCCGTGAGTTCGAGCCCTTCGTCGGGCTCTGTGCTGTCAGTTCAGAGCCTGGAACTTGCTTGGGATTCTGTGTCTCCCTCTCTCTCTGCCCCTCCTCCACTCACGCTCTGTCTCTCTGTCTCAAAAAATGAATAAATGTGGGGCGCCTGAGTGGCTCAGTCAGGTAAGCGTCCGACTGCGGCTCAGGTCATGGTCTCATGATCCATGAGTTCCAGCCCCGCATGGGGCTCTGTGCTGACAGCTCAGAGCCTGGAGCCTGTTCCGGATTCTGTCTCCCTTTCTCTCTGCCCCTCACCTGCTCACATTCTGTCTCTGTCTCTCTCAAAAATAAATAAACATTACAAAAAAAATTAAATAAAAAACAAAAGTTTTTAAAATAAATTTTTAATAAGTTTTTAAATAAGTTTTTAATAAGTTATAAATAAAAATAATAAACTATTTAAAGTTTTAAGTACATTTTAAAGTAAGTTTTTAAAGAAGTTTTTAAAATAAAAAACAAAAGAATAAACGTAAAAAAATTTACGAAAAGGTAAAGGAGAACACAGAATATTACACTTTTCAAATAGCATGATTTTAATTTTTAAAAAAGGTATGTCTTCAGAGATAAAATAATAGAAAGATGAAAAGAAATTTTAAATGCACTTAACTCTGGGAAGATTAAGAGTTTTTTTGTTTAATGGATTTCCCCCCATGTTTATTGAGATATAACTGACAGGCAGCACAGGATAAGTTTAAGGTGTTACAGCATAATGACTTGACTTTCATATATTGTGAATTGGTTACCACAGTAAATGTGGTTAATATCCATCATCTCATATAGATAGAAAAATAAAAAAAGGAAAAAAAATGTTTCTTTTCTTGGTGATGACAATAACTTAAGATCTATGCTCTTAACTTCTTTCAAATATCCCATATAGCACTTTTTTTTTTTTCAACCTTTTTTTATTTATTTTTGAGACAGAGAGAGACAGAGCATGAATGGGGGAGGGGCAGAGAGAGAGGGAGACACAGAATCGGAAACAGGCTCCAGGCTCCGAGCCATCAGCCCAGAGCCTGACGCGGGGCTCGAACTCACGGACCGCGAGATCGTGACCTGGCTGAAGTCGGACGCTTATCCGACTGCGCCACCCAGGCGCCCCCCATATAGCACTTTTAACTGTAGTCACCATGTACATTATATCTGAGGGTTGTATTTTATTTTTTCTTCTTTATATGTTTTTTTTTTGTGGTTTTCAAAAGTTTTTTTTATGTTGAGTGTATACTATTTCTATAATCAAGAAAAAGCGTCACAAAAGATCATCCTAAGGGTCGTCTTTAATCTAGCAGATTATATAAACTTTTCTTTAACACAAAGTCTCCAGCAAGCTGGAGATTCTTTACAGTTGTAAAGATTTAGTTCCTATATTTCACACGAAGAAATCAAGGCAAAGACACTTGGGATCCGTACAGGAGGTTGCTGGAGAGGTGACGCTGAGCATCTTCATGATGTTCCAGGGGACCGTCGGCTTCCCGGCTCTGGTTGTCTTCTCAGTAGTTGATGCAGTTTTCAACCCTGGAAGCTTTGGTGGTCTTCGAGTTCTAGTGATTGAATCAGTTCTTTATCTTCAGAAGTAGAAACTATTTTTTGAGTCTTTTTCATCATGAAAGGAATGTATCCTTTCTATTAGTTAAAATTTTTGTTTTGAAAGCATCTGAGTATTGTTAGGGGAATTCTCTTCTTGAAAGCTCTCATAGGAATTGATTTTTTTGGGTGCCTGGGTGACTTGGTTGAGTGTCTTGACTCTTGGTTACGGTTCGTAGGTTCGGGCCCTGCGTGGGGCTCCAAGCTGACAGGGAGGAGCCTGCTTGGGATGCTTTCCCTCTCCTTCTTTCTCTGCCCCTCCCCTGATCTTGCTCTCTCTCTCAGAATAAATAAATAAACTTAAAAAAAAAAAAGAGAGAACCAATTTCCTCCCCTTTTATTTATAGAGTAGGTCATTGGCAGAGGATCTTATCTTCAGAGAGAAAGGCTGAAGAGGGACAATTCGTTACTTGACTGATTTACGGCACCTCCATAGGGGATGTTATATTTCAGATTCTTGAACTCCTCTTTAACCAGTTTCTCATATCTGATGTCTCAGTCCATTTGGGCTGCTGTAACAAAAATGTCATAGAACGGGTGGCTTGAACAAGAAATATTTATTTCTCACAGTCGTGGAGGGTGGAAAGTCGAAGATCAAATTGCTGACAGACACCGTGTCTGGTCACTTCCTGGTTCATAGATGGCTGTCTTCTTGCTTTAACCTCATGAGGCGGAAGGCGCAAGAGAACTGTCTGGGGTGTTTTTCTTAAGGGCACTAATCGCATTCACGAGGGCTCCACGTTCATGATCTGGTCACCTTCCAAAGGCGTAACCTTCAAACTGGGGGTTAGGATTTCAAAAGAGGAATTTGGGGCATGAACATTCAATTGGTACCATCTCGCTTCTGTTTTCTTTCAAATGTTGAGGAACTAACATTTTCTCTACCCCGTCACCTCTCTTTTTTCTCTAGCTTAGTTTCAGAAAACCGTGGAACTTACTTTTTTCATTGCTTCAGATATGGAGGGTTTGGGGACTTTCCAAAGTTATTCACTGATCGTCTTGGCTAAAAATTTTCCTGGTATCCCCAGCACCCTGAATTCTGCCCTAATTAATGAAATGGTCTGTTTTCATATTTAAATTTGGCTTGTAAGCGTAGCCTACTACCCTGAATTCAGGGTACTACTACCCTGTCATTCAAAAGCATATTTCAATTTTATTTGAAAGCCTTTTTTTTTTTTATGTGTATTCCCCCAAAGCACCTTAGCCGAAAATCAAATTTTAGTTTAGAGCTTTATACAGACCAATGTCCCTTTCTTGCTCCTGTATACCAATAAAACTGTGTATTTCATTTTAACCTCAATCTGCCTCCGTTTAAAATATAAAGCCAAGGTTAAGGGCTTTCACTGCTTGGCAACCCTACCTGGACATCTCAATTTCTAGATAAAATCTTCTGCAGAGACCTTTTTATTGGCTCCACGGCTCAATCCCACCATATATGCCAGTTTATCCTATTAATCCTTCGCTGTAAAAATACCGGAATCACTTACGAGCTAAAGTTTGTTTCAGCTCTTTAGTTTTTTTTGTTTTTTTATAAATGTTTTTTTTTTAACGTTTATTTATTTTTGAGACAGAGAGAGACAGAGCATGAATGGGGGAGGGTCAGAGAGAGGGAGACACAGAATCTGAAACAGGCTCCAGGCTCTGAGCTGTCAGCACAGAGCCCGACGCGGGGCTCGAATTCACGGACTGTGAGATCATGACCTGAGCCGAAGTCTGATGCTTAACCGACTGAGCCACCCAGGCGCCCCTCAGCTCTTTAGTTTTTAATGAGCCTTTTTCATGTTCTTTCTATCAGCTCAGTTTCTGTGACTACCCCTTTCTCTCATCCTTCTCCCACCAGCTTTGTCCCTGGGTGGGGGAGGGGAGTCTCAGAAGGCAGGACTGGCTACCTACTGCAGCTCGCTCTCTCCTGCTATGTATCTCTGGGTATGTTTGGGAGGGAAAGGAGAGTGAGGCCTGCAAGGAAGGAGAGTGCTTCCTGGCCATTTCTGGTGGGTTTCCAATGATCCTCCTTTGTTGTCAGAGGGTTTCCTGTCTCTTCCAGGGAGGAATAGCCTGGGAGGCCTTCTGCTGCTAGGTTGGAGATTGGGGGTTCTGTGTCTGGATGGCCTTCCTATTTTGGGTGGGGGGGCGGGGAGCAAGATGTTGTTCCTCAGGTCCTGGATTCCCAAATCAGCTGGGCTCCTCCTTACCACATTTTGCAATCTTTTGGTGCCTGTTGCACCATTTTTTAAAAATGTTGATTTATTTTTGAGAGAGAGAGCACACGTGTGAACGAAATGGGGAAGGGCAGAGAGAAGGGGATAGAGGATTCGAAGCAGGCTCTGTGCTGACAGCAGAGAGCCCAGCACAGGGCTCGAACTCACAAACCATGAGATCATGACCTGAGCTGAAGTTGGATGCTTAACCAACGGAGGCACCCAGGCGCCCCATCATTTTTGGTTTTTATACTTGTACTTAGTAGGGGAGGCGTCGGGAGAATGGGTATACACCATCTTGTCTAAACTAGCTATTTTTAGCTGTATAAAAGGTTTTCTTTTATTAATACTTCTTATTTATAAAGTGACACCCTACATGCAGAGACCATATGTGGTTTTCATGCCAGGAAAACTCCAGGACTTGTTCTCTGTTCATATACAAAAAGCAGTGATTGGGTTGAAATGCTACAGAGCCCAGAAAATACTGCTTGGACCAGTTCTTTAACTGGTACCCAGGATGTCTTAGGACTGGGTTCCAGATTTCACACTCATGCTGAGATTTAACACCATACTTATGAGCTGGAGAAAAATGCATAAGTCTGTTGGAATTAGGGGCTGTGGAACGAAAATGCCATGGTATTTTCTGCCTTTTCATGTTAAACAAGGTACAGGCTGATTGCTAGGTCAGGATCTTTATTCCTTGGAAGATTTCACCTTACCTGGGTTTTTGTCTCCCAGCACAAACTTGGCCGTGTCCAGAATTTTATTTACCAAAGCAAGGATCTCAAGTTAAGCCGGGACATCACAACCACTGGGCTTCTAGAATGTGGGGATGGCACCCAGAGAGCAGGTAGAACAGAACTGATAGCATGAGGTATCTCCTGGGAAGGAACTTAAGTCACATCCACGGCTGGAGTTCAGACATAGGCATGTATTTTTCTTGATTCTTCTCTTTCCTTCACACTCCATATCCAACTCATCCACAAATCTTGTCAACGTCACCTTCTAATAAATCCAAAATCTAGCAGCTTCTCGGTGTCTCCATTGCTGCCTCCCCAGCAAACCCCCATCACCTCTTAGTTCACTGGCCCACTAAGTTGCTCTCTCCCTTCTGGCTCCTCTCTGCCACAGCAATGCAAGTCCCATGGTGACTCCTCTGTTTAAATCCCTCCAACATTTTCCATCTCATTCAGAGCAAAACTCAAAGTTCTTCAGTGGCCCCCGGGGCCACCCCATGATCTAGCCCCTGATACTTCACTGACCTCATTTTCTTCTTCTTTCCTCCTTGCTCATTCCTCTCCAGCACTGTCAGTCCTCAGATTATACCAAGCACTCTCCCACCTCAGCACCCGCACACTTAGAATCTCTTCTGCCTCACCTATCTACATGGCTCACCTTTAACTGCTCAAATGGCTCCCCTGTCAGGCCATTGCTGGCCACTGTGTATAAAATGCTCTCTCCACTCCTGGGTTGCCCTTAATCCCCTTACTCTCCTTTATTTTTCTTTGTAACACTTGGCATCACTTGACATAGCTATGTATTAGTTCGTCTCTTTACTCCTCATGAAAATGCAAGGTCTGTGAGAGATAAGACTTTGATGTGTTTCCTCTGTATCATCAGAACCTAGAAGAGAGCTCAGCAGGTGATAGGCACTCACTGTTTAATGAAGAGAAATTACCCATACATCTCTTCAACATGGAATTGGGAAGTCTCCTACAAGAGCTCATTATAAATAAGGCCTGCAGAGTGTTAACCAGTAGCTAAGAAGGATAATTTCAAAGATTGAGTAATGACTACCGTTGGGTACATCTCTGACCCTTGGAAATCAGAAAGACACATTTTCCCGAACTATAAATTTTGGGTGCCCAAGAACACTGCTGTGGGGCTACTGAATAGAGAGAACTGTTTCTCCCCTTTTGCCACGTATTAGTTTCATCTTTCTTTGCAACACATTACTAAAATTTAGCAGCTTAAATCAACACTCACTTATAATCTCAAGAGTTCTGTAGGTCCGAAGTCCGGGCAGGTGTTGGCCAGTCTGGGCTCTTACCTGGAGGCTCCGGAGAAGAATCTGCTTCCAAGTTCATTCAGGCTGTTGACAGAATCAAGTTCCTTGTGGTTGAAGGACTGATGTCCTGGTGTTCTTTCTGGCTGTTAGCCAGGGCCACCTTTCGTTTCTAGAGGGCACCTGACTTTCTCCCCATGTTGTCCCTCCGTCCGCAAGCCAGCAATGGTATATCAAATCCTCTGGTGCTTCATCTTTCTCTGACTTCTCCCTGTGCCATGAGCTGGAGAAAATGGTCTGCTTTTAAAGGGTTCATTAGGTTAAATTAGGCCCACCTGGATAATTTTTCCTTTGCCTTGTAAGGTAACAATCACACGAGTGACATCTCCTCACCGTCTCCGGATTCCACACACACTCAAAAGGGAAGGGACATAAAGGTGATGGTCATGGGGGATCATTCTTAAAATTCTACCTAATATGCTTATTTCACTGCACATCGCAGCACAGCTCAGTACTAAGAAGTGTTACCTCATAGAGTAGCAACGGTACCCACTGCACCCGTGAGACAAATAGCGGGGCTGGTGGGGACTGCTTCGTCCTAACGAATTCTGGAGGGAAATGGGATACTTCTGGCAGTGGCAGTATCCCTAAAGCCTGGCAGACCAATGTCACTGGCAGAAACAGACCTACCCTGTGGAGACTGGAAATGCGAAGAATTTCCAAAGGGCAGGTGATCCTGCAGTGGCAGATGGGGCCACAAACTAATAAAATATGGGTTATTATTGTTTGGGTGACCATGTGTGTGTGCAGAGGATAGTCGTGATTGGGAAAATGTCCCCCTGGTCAGAGTAGATGGTAGCAACCTATCTGATGAGGTCTTGAAGATCTGATGTATGATCTTCTGATCTTCTATGACCTTTCAATTTCAAGATCATAACCTAGTAAAGTAGCTAAGCCAGAACTCACCTATAGGCTGTCTAGTTCAAAAGCTCATGAATCCTCTTAAGCCCTCTGCCAGGGTAGGGAAATGTGTGTCGCATTTGCTGTGACTCACTACTCCCAAGTCCTGTCGTTGGCTGACCAAGTGGACCTGCCTGCCGAGACCAGAATAGTCTCAGAATCATCAAGAGTCTGCTCCCGACCACCACTGCCGATTAAACAGAGTTGAAATGCAGAGCAGAACTCATCTCTGGACTACACTGCACCTCAAATTCCAGCCATCTCAGAAACAGAAAGATTTCTGCCTATTTCTTACTCTGACTGCCAAATTGCATATTGTAAGTGTTAGGGGAACACCTCATCTCCCTCTATTGTGTGCCATTAGTTGAATCTGACTAGAGAAAGGAAAGTGAAGAGAATTGAAATACTTTTTTATCTTTTTATGTTTTAAGGGCTATTACTCAAACTTCTATGAATTCCGGGATTCTCCTCTCCTAACATTCCCCTTTTCTAATGAATAAGAAAGGAATTAAAACGATTAAATGGAAGGAGTATAGACCCAAAAAAGGATGTAATAAAGCCATTTGTGCTATTTAACCTTCTTAGAAGGAATGGCGATGTGAGCATTCCCACAGAGCAGCAGGGCAGCCTCGGGAGAACTGTCAGAAAGCTCAGGCTAACGGAAGACACTGGGAGCTATGGAATCTGTTGCCAGCGGAAGCAGAAGGGTCTATTGGGCAGTGCAGCAGCTCTCTTTGGAGCCGGAAAGTAGAGAGGGCTACTGGAGTCTCGTGTAGTCCTGTGGTTTGGAACTCAGGAGTCAACTTCTTTACGTTGGCATCTCTAGAATGGATCTATGCATTGTAGCCAGCTCACGCACTAGAGATAAGGTACTTCTTTCCCGTATTTCTAGATTTTTGACAACTCAGACCAAGAGCAAAACCATGACCCGGTCTAAAGGACAGTAGACAGAGGTTACCCTTCACTTGGCCTTCCAGACCCCAACGACTTAACCCCTCCATCGTCCTCCCCATTACTCCTCGTGATTGGGGTGGGAGCCAGCTGGCCACAATGCTTTCCACGTGGCTGTTCTGTCATCCTGGTCTCTTTCCTAACGCTCTGTCTTGCTGACCTGTCTTCTATTCTCATATCTCAGATACCTCGGTTACGCATGCCTGCCTAGAGTCCTGTACTGGGGCTCAGTTACACTTGGGGTTACTATGTAGTACTGCTTACTAAATCATTACGTAACCATGTCATTCTTTGTATAATGGGATTGGAAATTCCTGGAGGGCAGGATTTACCTCTTTCTTCATCACTGCTCTATCTGTAGAGTCTGACTCAGTCTTTAATACTCAGGCAGGGACTTATTAAATATGTTTTGAATGAATGCTTGGAAGAACGAAAGAAAAAAAAATGAGGACATGACCTTTGGGGCACTAGCTGTGACAACAGCATGCAGCAGGTGGGTTTTATTTTTAGCACACCTCCCTTTCGTAGTGTCTGTCTTCCTGCAGACATCAATGAATTCTGGACTCAGATGCATAAGGCTTAGCTCTCAGTTGGCTGTTAGGTATTTCCTCAGTTAAGGAACCGGACTGACGGTGACCAGGGTTATTTTAAGGTGTTTTTGGAGAATCTTAAACCAAAAATGTTTCTTTTTTCTTTTAATGTTTATTTATTATTGAGAGACAGAGACAGAGCATGAGCGGGGGCGCGGGGTCGGGGGTGGGGGTGGGCAGAGAGAGGGTGAGACACAGAATCTGACGCAGGTTCCAGGCTCCGAGCTGTCGGCACAGAGCCCAACGCGGGGCTCAAACCCACAAACTGTGAGATCTTGACCTGAGCCAAAGTCGGACACTTAGCCAACTGATCCACCCGGGCGCCCCAGAACCAAAAACGTTTCCAAGTGCCAGCTGCTTGGAAGATTCTAAGTGGGTAATGAAGATGCTGAGGCAGGAAATGTCATGTGCTATGAGGAGATTCTTGGATCCCAGACTGCCAAAGGAATCTCCAAAATCAGTCCACATAGCAGATGGGGTAGGTGAGAGAGATTTTTGTGTGTGTGTGTGTGGTGGTGTTAGTGGAAGGAGGGGGATCAGATCAGCTGTTTCTGTTTTTAACAGAAAACCATGATACTCAAAAATGCTTGATGAGACATCTGGCACTTTTATTAAGCCTCCGGCAACTATCCATCTCAGTAATATGTGCCTTACAGGCAAGGGTTCTGTTGGTTGGTTGATTGGTGAGGGCTTGGGGAAGGTGGTCGGGTGGTTAGCTTCGTTCTGGTCAAGGCTCGACTTTTCAGTTGCCTGACGAAGTTATGAGACCTCCAGTACCTTGCCTGAAATGGGTCTTTCTGGTCAGAATGAATCACGTGTGCCTTGGTGCTCTCAGAGTGGTTGGTAGACATTTTATTTTAGTCTCTGTTCTCCCCAGCAATAGGCCACTTAGGACGGGGAGCTGGTCATCCAGATTTGTTTCCAAGCTTCAACCACAGTGCATCACAAGTCAGCCCTCAAGACAGGTGTGCTGATGTAAACCGAATGGAATGTATTAAAGAAGCTACGTAGCTTGGTTTCTCCATCACTACCAAGCATTGAATGGCCGTGGAGAAACGATATCAAACATCTGGCCCCCTTTCTCTCTCTCTCTCTCTCTCTCTCTCTCTCTCTCTCTCTGTCTTTGTGTCTCACGCTTTCTTGTGAGTGTCCCCTTATCTTCCCTTCTCTCCCTTCTCTGCCTGTCCTCCTCTTCCCTTTTTTCATCCTTCCCTCTCCGTTTCATGGTCTCTGTCTCAGTCTCTATTTCTCTCTGCATGACCCTCTTACCCCTGTTTGTCTCTTTCTCTGCTTCCTCCCTTCTCTCTGCCACGTAAAAGGTTTGTAGGTTGTTGACTGCACAAGGACACCTTGAGGAGAGGAGAGATGAGGGCAGAAATATATCGTACGCCCTGCTTGCCCAGGCATAAGCGCTGGCATGGGTCTTTGTCAGCCCAGAGGACGCATCTTGTTTTAATTTACACAAAAGCGTTGGGGGGGGGGGGGACGCTAACAGCAGCTCTTTCCTTCCTTAGAATATTCCCAGGGGAAGCAGTCATTTTGTATTTTTCTCTTGACCAGGCTTCCCCTGAATCTCAACAGGAACGTACGTGGCCCTCTTTCTCCCGCCTGCTGACCAAATCTGGGCAGGTTGGAATTGCATTTGTATCAGAAACATACCAGAAGACAGTGTTCCTGCGCTATTTCATCTTTTTTCTTTTTTTTCTTTCATCTTTTTTCTGCTGATCCTTTATTTTTGTTGGGACTCGAGTCGAAGAGCCAACCTTTCAATAATTTGCTTTAGACGTTTAACTTTAATTTTCTCTTCTCGGTTGGTGGTACAGCTAAACCCTTTTGTGCTTATGTTGGTTCATTGGCAATGGCAGTGTTTCTTGGACAGCGGAGTTTGTTCCGTAATCTCTGACCGGGGACTTAGTTCAAGCTCTGCGAATGCTCTTGAGATTGAGATCCCTTTCTAACTTTTTTTTTTAAAGCTGTATTTATTATTATTATTTTAATATGAAATTTATGGGCATATTGGTTTCCATACAACGCCCAGTGCTCATCCCAACAGGTGCCCTCCTCAATGCCCATCGCCCACCTCTAACTTTTCTTTGTATCTGTAGTACTCGGCACATTGCTTAGCACGTGGTAGGAATTCAAGACTACTGAATGCCTGAATAAAGAAGTGCACAGGAAATCCTCCTCTAACTGCACGCTGCCTAGGAGATTCGCTAGCGCTAAAGATAGCTGTTATAAATCCACATCAAGGTGGGTACGCTGACCCTCACATTTGGTTCACCTGGCTGCAGTGAGATGATATCCGCTTAGGTGCCTGTGCGATGCAGGCAACAGGAGGTTCAGCATGCAGACATACTGAGGTGAAGTCAGTTAAGGAATACCAAGTACACGGGGAAAGCCGGGGAGACTGGAAACCAGCTCATTAGCCATGGAGCCAGGCTTCATGCAAGGTCACTCAGCTAGGAGAGCAGGAGAGATTGTTCCTTGATCGGCTCCATCACTGGGATGACAGCAGTTGCGGTCCGCCTCTGCTGTTCCCATTGACTGACTTCTTGTGCTCCACCAGCTTCACGGTTTCTGCTTGGTGCCTGGTCTGGGAGTATCTCTTGGCTTCTGGAGTCCTTCCTTTCCGATGGCTCTCTCTGTAGATCCCACTGTCCAGCCTTTCAAGAAGGGCTCTGACAGGACTGGCTGGCTACCTCCAGCAGAGGCCCCAGCACAGCATGTAGAACCTTTGTACCGGGCCGTATCAGGGCCAGTGTCCCGCGTGTGGCGAGCCCCTCAGATGGGGACAATGGCGGGGGGTGGTATTTGAGGCTTCCCAGAAGCGGTCAGAGTGCGTGGTCTACATGCCTTCTGTCTCTTGAGCATCAAACCAGAATGTTTCTTAAGGTTACAGTCATAAACTATTCAACACTGGCCTTGTGTGTCAGGAAAGGACAGCAGAACAGGTCAACCAGCAGAGGGAACATCATGGAAGCTCTCAGCAGGTCGGCACTTGTAAGACCTAGCTTTCCTTCGTTTACAGTCACTTTTACTGGCATGTGATTTCTCTTTATGGCATTGACTCACAGTGCCCGACAAAAGGTGCTAGAGGTGCCTCAAAAGTGCCAAGGGAGAGTACCACACTGGAGTCTTTTACTGAAATTGGAGCCTCCTTCAAGAAAATAGCTCAGAAAACAGAATTGGGCCATTTGGGATTGGCAGAAATCCTTTGATGTTATGAAAGAAGGACATCGTAAAACTCAGTTGAAGCCTGGGAGGACTGGCTAAAGATTGTGTGAAATTGGAAGAAATGATGGTTGGAACTTGTCAAACCTCGGGGGATTTGATGGGAACAGTCCCCATCTCTTTAACCATTATGCTGTAATGACTGTGTACATTACCAATTCACTTGGTGCTCCCATCTGGGGGAATGCATTCTCTCAACCCCTGCCCCATGCTATTTCCCAAGAAATGAACACAAGACAATAACCAGGAGAAGGGCCCTGATCTCTCTCCCATCCTCACACAACTGGCAGTCACGGGCATTTTCTCTGCCAACGTGAGGAATAAACGGGGCTGCATCTGTTCTCTTGTTCCATGGTGGGTGTCGCCATGAGTCCAAATACTGTTTCCCTTTTGGAGACTCGGCAGCTAGCCCAAGCCTCTTGCCTGAGATTGGGGAGGGGAATTAGGGAGAAGCTGCCCGGGTCATTGTCCTTGTCCCCCTCGGTCTCTCCTTTTAAGTGGCAGACTCAGTCACTGGTGCCATCAATCTAGCACATTTCATAAACAATAAATTCATTTGAAAAACCTGCCACTGAGTAGCCATCTGTCTCCATTTTTGTCAATCTGCTATTATAACGATGCTACTGTACTGTGAGGTCGTCTTTCACCAAAGACTCGTTGATCTGAAGGTGAACATGTGAAACATGGAGACAAGAGCTATGGGCCGACTGACAGCATATCCACCCACTGGCCTTTTATCACTGGAGCCTGGAATTTAAATCCTGCTTTTGACCGAAGGTGATGATATTGATGGTTTCTATATTTCACTGTGCTTGATTTATATTCTTTAAGATTGCAAAGTGTTCCAGCATCCTGATTTATGACTTATTAGGTAGGAAGAAGACAGACAAAGGTTATTAGCCATTTGAGTATTGCTGGTGGATAAACTGAGGCACAGAGTACTTCAGTGCCCTAAGCCAGATGGCAAAGGAAGAGAAATGGGAATGTATTTTGGGATTACGATCTCTCTCTTGAACAACGGAGTCATCTCCCTTTATCTGTTTGGGCTTTTTTTTTTTTTTTCTTGTACCACTTAAGCATTTCACAAAACCACTACACATGGACATTTTGCTCTCCAGAGGCCAGTCTGAACATAGCAAAGAGCATTGGAACTAGCTCCAAACTGAATTGGAAGAAGAAGCTGACACCTGGATCCCAAGCCAGTTTTTAATACATAACATCCTACAATGTATTTTTGCAGCACTCAGGACCTCTCTCCACCAATCATTTTTATTAGGGGAAAAACATATTAAACAAAACCAAGAAAACCTCAACAACATAAAATCTCTGAAACCAAGCCAGGGATGCAGACAGCACGAGAAGGGATTGTAGGCAGTGGAAATCCCTCTTGCAAAGAAAGCTTGTTAGCTTGTGCTCAGGCCCCACATGCTTGTCTCTAGATGGAACATTGGCGAGAGCTCAGCGCGTACGTTCATGTGCTTACCATCAATGAACACCCTTAAAAGCCATTCGGGATGAGAGAAGAGGAATTTTAGATGGGAAGCAGGTTTCCAGAGCTCTTTAAAACCGCATTATTTCCATGACTGTGCCACACCTTATCTGTTAACACGGAGACTTATCTAAAACAAGTCAGATCTAATTCGCAAGCATGGATTTCAAGGAAGGAAGCCATATTGGTTGGCTTATTCCTGCAGTGTCATGGGCTGCCCCTACCCAGGGGTATCATTCCCCTCTGCCTCCCTTCTCTGAATGTGCTTGGCTTTTGACACTTTCCCTCTAGTCTCTGTGCTAATCCACTTTGTGCCTTTCCCACCACTTTGTTCTTGTTTTTGATGCACTGAGCACCGTGCCTCCTTCCTGCTGGACTTGAAAGGGCCAGCTTCCCTTTGATCACTCAGTGGATGCTAAGAACAATACTTCTGCCTTACTCTTGTTTCTTGGGGTGGTGGTTAATTTTAAGTGTCAACTCGAATAGGTTGTTGTGCCCTGTCTAGTGCTCTAGAGTTTGGTGAATCACTAGTCTCGGTATTGCCGTGAAGGTATTATTTAGACGTATTAATGTTTAAATCAGATTTTCAGGAAAAGCATATTATTCTCCATCCAATCTAAAGGAATCAAGGGTAAAGATAGCTTTCCCAAAGAAGAAGAAATTTGCATCAAGACAGCCACATAGAAATTCTGCCTGAGTTTCCAGCCCGCTGGCCTGCTCTGCAGTTTTCAGTGGCAAGATGGCAACATCACCCTGAATTACTTGCCCATTGACCTGCCCTACAAATTTTGAATTTGCTAGCCTCCGTAATTACATGGCCTTCTTCTCTTTCTCTCTCCATGTATGTGTCCCCTTTGTATTGGTTCTGTTACTTCGGAGAGCTCTGGGCCACTAGATGCACTTGGTTAATACCGAACTCTCTCATTTCTTTCAAAGAACCAGCAGGTGAGCAAAGCATTCCAGAACTTGTCCAGTCCTGCCAGTGGTCCAGTCCTGTCCAGTGATCGTGGTCAAGTTACAAACATCTCTGTGCATCTGTTTACTCAGCCTTTAAATAGGGATAAGGAGCCTTTCCCCATCACCTAGAGAGGGGTCCACACAGTGTTGTCCTGAGTTTCTGTCATAAGTTAAAGGGAAACTTTGACAATGTCCAGAACCCTTGAGGTCCTACAGATGAAGGAGGAGGAAGTCCTGAAATTTCTTGCAGCAGGAAGCCTGCTCAGATGGCACCAACCTTGACTTCCAGATACCTACAAAAGGATATCTGCATATGGAATCTGCACCATAAATCTGAAGACAGCCTGGGAGAAGCTCTGCGGGCAGCTCGTGCCATTGTTGCCATTGAAAACCCGATGTCGTGTCACATCCTCCAGGAGTACTGGCCAGTGGGTTGTACTCAAGTTGGCTGCTGCCCCTGGAGCCACTCCTGTTGCTGGCCGCTTCACTCCTGGAACCTTCCATAACCAGATCCAGGCAGCTTTCTGGAGCCGAGACTTCTGGTGGTTACTGCTTCCAGCACAATCCTAGTGTGTACTGTTCAGCTGGTGGCAATAAAAGGTTAGGGGTCATACTGCTTTTTCCGGAGACAGGAGACTCAAATGTAGTTTAGATAATGCCTGCAAGACAAAGTATTTCATCGAATGCCTCGTGTGGTGCTGTGGGTGCTGCTGTACCCAAACCAGACATTAGATCATAGAGTTGGAAATGATTTTGAGACCAGTTCACCTTATTGCCTCAGCATGAGGTGAGGTAAAGCCAAGATGGATTCCATGACAGTAAAATAGCTTTCCTGACAAAGTGACCTTGTTTCCGCTGTTCCGTTGGTGCTTTCTGTGTGGTCTCCTATTGCTCGAAGTTTTATCTCCTTAGTTAGAGAGCAAGGTTAGAGCGTCCCAGGGCTCTAGGTTCTCCCTTTTTTGGGCCTCCTGCCAGTCCTAACAAAGGGCAAGCCGTCAGGAAAGAAAGGTTTAATAAAGGAAAGTCACCACCTAGCTTAATGTAGTCCAACAGGCTGACAACCTAAAAAAAAAAAAAATTAGGACAGGAAGAAGAAAACCATCCTCAGTGATGAATGTTCTAAAATTAGTGTCTGCAGCACAGGTATTGTATTTCCTCAGAATATTAATATGCCCTCACTGGAATACATCATCGAGACTTCACTGGAAAATTAGAAAGGGCAAGGGAAGAGTTTCAGGCTGGAAGGATATTTTGAATATCTTAAGTGATTGAAATAAACAGATGAAAAAATGAATCTGTTATGTTCAGGACCAGATTAATGACAAGGCAGTAAGTTTTAGGTCATTTTTATGGTGGCAGATGGGAATGCCTCAGAGGATTCTTATGTCCCAGTGAGCTGTTCATCAAAATATTTTCCAGATTCTTGGAGTTACAAGGGAGCAAAAAGAATGGTGTTTCCAATATACTCTATTAAGAAGGTGGTGACCTGCTCAAGATCATGTAGTGGCAAAGCCAGGACTAAAGCAAACATTCTTCAAGTACTAGACTATCGTCATGCGCTGCCTCCCCTGCCCTTTGTCATGGTGCCTGACATTCCACCATTGACGGTAGGGAGATAAAAAGATGATGGGTGTGCAGGCAGATATGGATATGCATCCCAGCTTTGCCATTCTCTTTCTGCGGGTCTTGCTGAACTCTTCTTATTTTTCTTTTCTCGTCTAGGAATAGAGAAAATAACTACCACGAGCAGTTTATATTACTGGTGCCATGGAAACTTCTGGGTCACCTAAATCTCTCTATTATAATGTAACTATTACAAGGAGTTTTCATAACTTGGTATGAATACTTGGATTCAGGGAATACTTGGGTAAGCTGTGTTTGAAAGTTTTGTGTGATCAGTGTGTTTCATGACTAAATGAGTGTGGCAGAGAACAATTAAACCAGGGTAAACAGATAAGGGAATTCTCAGAGTCTTTAATAACTTAATGAGGACTATGACTCACCTGGAAGATATAATACGCAGCGTTTCACAAATTTGTATGACCATAGAACCCTTTTTTGGAACATCTTAAAGCATCTGTGGGACACTGGTTTTCATAGAAGATGGTTTGGGAACGACGGTAGGTTGACTATATTGACGATCTCACCCCTTGTTTCTGAGCCCAGTCATTAGCTTATTTTGGCCAATCAGTTGTGAGTAAGTGTTGGTTCAAGCAAAGAGTTGGAAAGTGCATTGAGGCTGGCTATCTTGCTGCTCATAATAATTACCTTTTTAATAATCAATTACCTTTTTTAAAATTTAAATCCAAGTTAAAGTACAGTGTAATCATTATTTCAGGAGTAGAATTCAGTGGTTCATCCCTTACATATGACACCCAGTGCTCATCCCGACAAGTGTCCTCCATAGTGTCTCTTGCCCATTTGGCCCATCCCCCTACCCAACACCCCTCCAACAACCCTCAGTCTGTTCCCTGTATTGAAGACTCTCTTATGGTTTGCCTCCCTCTCTCTTTGTATCTTATTTTTCCTTCCCTTCCCCTATGTTCATCTGTTTTGTTTCTTAAATTCCACATATGAGTGAAATCATATGAATTTATTTTTCTCTGACTGACTTCACTTAGTGTCATACACTCTAGTTCCATCCATATTATTGCAGATGGCAAAATTTCATTCATTCTGATCACCGAGTAATATTCCATTGTGTGTGTATACACACACACACACACACACACACACATCTTTTTTTAAATAGATTAATTCATTTTTAATTATTATTTTTAATTTACATCCAAGTTAGTTAACATATGTTGTAATTATGATTTCAGGAATAGAATTTAGTGATTTATTACTTATGTATAACACCCAGCGCTCATCCCAACAAGTGTCCTCAGTACCCCTTGCCCATTTAGTTCATCCCCGCACCCAAAACCCCTCCAGAAACCCTCAGTTTATATTTAAGTCTCTTATGGTTTGTCCACCTCCCTGTTTTTATATTATTTTTCCTTCCCTTCCTTTATGTTCATATTTTTTGTATCTTAAATTCCATATGAGTGAAGTCATATGATACTTGTCTTTCTCTGACTAATTTTGCTTAGCGTAATATACTCTAGTTCCATCCATGTTGCTGCAAATGGCAAGATTTCATTCTTTTTAGTTGCTGAGTAATATTCCATTACATATTTATATATATACCACAACTTCTTTATCCGTTCATCAGTCAATGGACATTTGGGCTCTTTCCAAACTTTGGCTATTTTGATAGTGCTGCTATAAACATTGGGTGCATGTGCCCCTTTGAATCAGCATTTTTGTGTCCTTTGGATAAATACATAGTAGTGCAATTGCTGGGTCATAGGGTAGTTCTATTTTTAATTTTTTAAGGAACCTCCATACTGCTTTCCAGAGTGGCTGTACCAGTTTGCATTCCCATCAGCAGCAAAATTATTCCCTTTCTCCTCATTCTCACCAACATCTGTGGTTTCCTGAGTTGTTCATTAGGGCAATTCTGACAGGTGTGAGGTGGTATCTCATTGTGGTTTTGATTTGTATTCCCTGATGATGAGTGATGTTGAGCATCTTTTCATGTGTCTGTTAGCCATCTGGATGTCTTCTTTGGAAAAGTGTCTATTCATGTCTTCTGCCCATTTCTTCTCTGGATGATATTTTTGTGTGTTGAGTTTGATAAGCTCCTTATAGATTTTGGATGCTAACCCTTCATCTGGTACGTCATTTGCAAATATCTTCTCCCATTCTGTCGGCTGTCTTTTAGTTTTGTTGAGTGTTTCCTTTGCTGTGCAGAGGCTTTTTATCTTGATGAGGTCCCAATTGTTCGTGTTTGTTTTTGTTTTCCTTGCCTCCAGAGACCTGTCTAGTAAGAAGTTGCTCTGGCCAAGGTCAAAGAGGTTGTTGCCTATTTTCTCCTCTAGGATTTTGATGGTTTTCTGTCTTACATCTAGGTCTTGCATCCGTTTTGAATTTATTTTTGTGTCTGGTGTAAGAAAGTGGTCCAGGTTCATTGTTTTGCACATTGCTGTCCAGTTTTCCTAACACCATTTGCCGAAGAGACTGTCTTTTTTCAGTTGGATATTCTTTCCTGCTTTGTCAAAAATGAGTTGACCATATAGCTGTGGGTCCATTTCTGGATTTTCTATTTTGTACCTTTGATCTATGTGCTCATTTTTGTGCCAATACCATAGCTGTCTTGATGATTACAGATTTGTAATACAGTTTGAAGTTTGGAATTGTGATACATCCAGCTTTGGTTTTCTTTTTCAACATTACTTTGGCTATTCGGGTCATTTATGGTTCCATACAAATATTAGAATTGTTTGTTCTAGGTCTGTGAAGAATTCTGGTATTACTTGGAAAGGGATTGCATTGAAGATGTACGTTGCTTTGGGTAGCATCGACATTTTAACAATATTTGTTCAATCCATGAGTATGGAATGTTTTTCCATTTCTTTGCGCCTTTTTCAGTTTCTTTCATAAGCTTTCTATAGTTTTCAGTGTATAAATCTTTTACCCCTTTGGTTAAGTTTATTCCTAGGTATTTTATGGTGTTTGGTGCAATTGTAAATGTGATCAATTCCTTGATTTCTCTTTCTGCTGCTTTATTATTGGTGTATGGAAATGCTACAGATTTCTGTACATTGATTTTATATTCTGCAACTTTGCTGAATTCATGTATCAGTTCTAGCAGTTTTTTGGTGGAGTCGTTTGGGTTTTACACATAGAATATTATGCTGTCTGTGAAGAGTGAACGTTTTGACTTCTTCCTTGCCAGTTTGAAAACCTTCTATTTCTTTTTGTTGTGTGATTGCTGAGGCTTGGACTTCCAACACTGTGTTGAACAACAGTGGGAGAGTGGACATCCCTGTTGTGTTCCTGACCTTAGGGGGAAAGCTCTCAGTTTTTCCCTTTGAGGATGATATTAGCTGTGGGTCTTTTATATATGACATTTATGATCTTGAGGTATGTTCCTTCTACCCCCGCTTTCTTGAGGGCTTTTATCAAGAAAGGATGCTGTATTTTGTCAAATCCTTTTTCTTCTTCTTTTTTTAAAAATTTATTTATTTTTTTATTTTAGAGAGAGAGAGAGAGAGAATGAAGGGGGAGGGGGACAGAGGGAGAGAGAGAGAATCTCAAGCAGGCTCCACGCTCAGCACAGAGCCCGATGTGGGGCTCAGTCCCAGGACCCTGGAATCATGATCCGAGCTGAAATCAAGAGTCGGACGCTCAACTGACTAAGCCACCCAGGCGCCCCTCAAATGTTTTTTTCTACATGTATTGAGAAGATCATGTGGTTCTTATCCTTTTGTTTTTTATTAATGTGGGTATCACATTGATTGGTATGTGGATATAGAACCAATCCTACAGCCCAGGAATAAACCCCACTTGATCATGGTGAATAATTCTCTTAATGTATTATTGGAACCAGTTTGGTAGTATTTTGTTGAGAATTTTTGCATCCATGTTCATCAGGGAAATTGGTTTGTAGTTTTCCTTTTAAGTGGGGTCTTTGTCTGGTTTTGGAATCAAGATAATGCTGGCCTCATAGAATGAGTTTGGAAGTTTTCCTTCCACTTCTATTTTTTGGAACAACTTCAAAAGAATAGGTGCTAACTCTTCTTTAAATGGTGGTAGAATTCCCCTGGAAAGCCATCTGGCCCTGGATTTCTGTTTGTTGGGAAATTTTGATTACTGATTCAATTTCTTTAATGGTTATGGGTCTGTTCAAATATTCTATTTCTTCCTGTTTCAGTTTTGGTAGGTTTTATGTTTCTAGGAATGTGTTTATTTCTTCCAGATTACCAATTTGTTGGGATATAATTGCTCATAATATTCTCTAATTATTGTTTGTATTTCTGTGGTGTTGTTTGTGATCTCTCCCCTTTCATTCGTGATTTTATTTATTTGGGTCATTACATTTTTCTTTTTGATAAATCTGGCTAGGGGTTTATCAATTTTGTTAATTCTTTCAAAGAACCAGCTCCTGGTTTTATTGATCTGGTGTGTTGTTTTGATTTCGATATCATTGATTTCTGCTCTCATCTTTTTTGTTTCTCTTCTTCTGATGACTTTGGGCTTTATTTGCTGTTTGTTTTCCAGTTCCTTTAGGTATAAGGTTAGGTTGTGTACCTAAGACATTTCTTCCTTCTTTAGGAAGGCCTGGATTACTACACACTTCCCTCTTATGACTGCCTTTGCTGCTTCCCAGAGGTTTTGGACTGTTGTGTTTTCATTTTCATTCGTTTCCATGTACTTTTTAATTTCCTCTTTAATTTCTTGGTTAATCCACTTATTCTTTAGTCGGATGTTCTTTAATCTCCAAGTATTTGTGGTCTTTCCAAATTTTTCCTTGTAGTTGATTTCAAGTTTCATAGCGTTGTGGTCTGAAAATATACATAGTATGATATCAATCTTTTTGTATTTGTTGAGGGTTGATTTGTGACCCAGGATGTGATCTATTCTGGAGAATGTTCTATGTGCACTTGAGAAGAATGCATATTCTGCTGATTTAGGATGAAATATTCTGTGTATAGCTGTCAGGTCCATCCAGTCCAGTGTGTCATTCAAAGCCATTGTTTCCTTGTTGATTTTCTGCTTAGATCTGTCCATTTCTGTATGTGGGATGTTGAAATCCCCTATTATTATGATATTGTTTTAAATTTCTTTATGTTTGTGATTAATTGATTTATGTATTTTGGTTTTCCAAGTTGGGGGCATAAATATTTACAATGTTAGATCTTCTTGGTGGATAGACCTCTTAATTATGATATAATGCTCATCTTCATCTCTTGTTACAGTCTTTGTTTTAAAATCTAGTTTGTCTGATAAAAGTATGACTACTCCGGCTTTCTTTTGGCATCCACTAGCATGATCGATGGTTCTCCATCCCCTTAATTTCAATCTGCAGGTGTCTTTAGGTCTCAAATGAGTCTCTTGTAAGCAGCAGATATATGGGTCTTGTTTCTTATCCATTCTTATACCCTATGTCTTTTGATTGGAGCATTTAGTCCATTTACATTTAGAGTGATTATTAAAAGATGAATTTAGTGCCATTGTGTGGCCTATAGACTTTGTGTTTCTGGTGATGTTCTCTGATCCTTTCTATGCTTTGTTGCTTTTGGTCTTCTTGGTTTTTTCTCCACTCAAAGAGTCCCTCTTAAAATTTCTTGCAGGGCTGGTTTAGTGGCCACAAACTCCTTTAGTTTTTGTTTGTCTGGGAAACTCTTTATCTTTCATTCTACTTTGAATGATAGCCTTGCTGGATAAAGAATTTTAGACTGCATATTCTTCCAATTCAGCACATTGAATATATCCTGCCACTCCCTTGTGGTCTGCCAAGTTTCTGTGGACAGATCTGCTGTGAACCTGATCTGTCTTTCCTTATAGGTTAAGGACTTTTTCCCCTTGCTGCTCTCATAATTTTTTCCTTGTCCATGTATTTTGTGAATTTGACTATGATATTCCTTGGTGATGGTCAGTTTTTGTTGAGTCTGATGTGAGTTCTCTGTACTTCTTAGATTTTGATGTCTGTGTCCTTCCTCAGATTAGCAAAGTTTTCAACTATAATTTGCTCACATAAACCTTCTGCTCCTTTTTCTCTCTCTTCATCTTTTGGGACTCCTATGATATGAATATTATCCCTTTTCAATAAGTCACTGAGTTCTCTAAGTCTGAGTTATCTTCTGTCTTGTCATTTTGGAGGAAGAAAAAAAATAATAAAAAATAAAAATTAAAAAGTTAAAAAGAAAACAAAATAAAACCAAATAAAGGAAGCTGGATTAGTCTGCTTGTTGAAAGAAGCCTATCTTGATGGAATAGAGAAAAAAGAGAAAGGGAAGAATAAAAAAGGTTAAAGAAGTTGAAAAATTTTAAAAATTAATAGTAAAATAGAATCAAAAAAAGAAAATAAAAGTGAATTAAAAATTTAAAAATAAAAAAATAAAAAGAAATTTGCTCTTTCTGTATTCAAGAAAGAGAAAAAGAAAGAAAAAAGGAAGAAAACAATGTAAGCAAGAACAGAAGCCAAGAAAACGAACAAATAAAGGATCCAGCAAACACAGAAGCCCCAGTGAAGTTACATCCAGTTTCCTCTAGAACTGAAACTTTGAAACACTGTTGTCCTTAGACTAAGCAGGTGGAGGGATTTGTGCTGGTCTTCTGGGGAACGTGCCTGGAGGGTGTAGTTGGGCGGGGCTTTGTGTAATGGCTCCATACTGGGATGGGTGTGTATGCGTGTGCACGCGTGCACACGCACGCCCACGTATGCACGCTCAGTGCGTGCATGGTAATGGTGAAAATGGCCTCACCTAGCTCCCTAGTCTCTGGTGCGGGACCTTTGCCCTCTTGCCGACCCACAATCGGGCATCCCTTCTTTGTCTCAGGCCTCTCTCCACTCCCCGGCTCTACTCTGTCCATGTCCAAGCTGTCTGCCTGCCAGGTGGTGCCTCCCTCCAGAGTTTTATCTCAGATGGGATTATGTTTCAAAACCCCACACTTCATAGACCCTTGCAGCTTGAACCCATGCCACCTCTCTGGGAGAGGGTCTTGCTGAGCAATGGCCAGGCGCCAGCTTGCCCTGGATACGTTCACGTGATCATGCGATAGCAGAGGTTCAGAGTTTATGGCAAATCACAGTACGCAGTTGGTGCCAGGGTTCACTGCACTCTGGTGTCTTTGTCCCAATACTAGCAAACATGGCTGCTCTCCAAGGTCCACGAGGACCTTGGCCCACAGGGAAGCCATATGGCCTCTACCAACTGCACTTCAAGCAGGGGAACCACTCTCCCTGTGTGGCACACAGACTCTTCAGATAGCCTTTCCCGATCCTGGGGATTTGCCCTACTTCCCCACCAGAGCACCGCCAGGTACTGAGCTCTGAACCTTCAGACTCTGCTGTATTGAAACTCTGCTCTTTCTCCTGTCAGTAAGTTTGGGGAACAGATTTCTTGTCTGGTTCCCTGCAAGTGTTTTCACTCTTTCTCTCTTCAGCTACTTTTGGGAGAGTGCTTTTCTTGGGCGACCCCAATGCATCGCACTCTCCCCCTTTCTCTCTGTCCTCTCTCTGTGAAAACAGCTCCCTACCCTCTGCAGCTCCGTGGCTTTTCTCTCCCCCAGTTCACCTCTCTGCACTGTGGGTAGTACATTATCTCATTTAAAAAGAAGAGGAATGGAAACCACATAAGAGGCACTAGTTTATAGCAGCTCAACGTCTGGCCTTGCAAATGCCACCAGGACCACCAATTCAGAGGAGTGGAATGTTCCTTGCTTAGGCCTTAGTTCTCCCTGAGAGTGACCGTCCAATCCATTGTTTTCTGTAGCTCTGTGCTGTACCAGCTGAGGTATCTTTACTTTTCTCCCATGCTTAGCTCTTTCTGTGTGCTTTGAATGGTGTTCTCAGTCTGCTTCCTACTTGTGGAAATGGAAAGCTCAGAGGCTTTCTTGACATTTTGGACAGTCTCGGTTTCTTTTAATATAAATTGGTGAGACTTTTGGCAATACAGTACCCTCAATATTTGTTGTGGGTTTCTTATAAATCTGATGAGCCAAAAGCAACACCTTCAATATTGTTAGAGCTCTATCTCTCTCAAAACTTAATCACTTATGTGGACAAGTCAGGTTGCTGTGGGGCAGTACTCTTTAGATTTGTAGCAGCCCTTTTGTCTAGCTTACAGGATCTGCTAGGTTCTTCTTTATTTCTTTCAGGGGTTGTAATAAAAAGCCTTAAAGATAAATATTTAATTAGATACTTGCCCCAGGATGTATTTTACTTTGAGAATTTTTTGCTAACTGGAAGGCTAGAGGTGAGAAACAATTTTATTTTCCAGCCAAGAAGTTCTGTCTTGTTATGGTCCCTCTAAATATGCTTAAACACTATCACTTATTTCTCTAACCCTTCTCTTTGTTGTAGAACCTTATCGATATATGGGTAGTAAGAGCCACTGATACTTTGAACATTCTGCCTGGAAATGTTACTGCTTAAATCCCGAATGTCCCTAATATATTTTCTATCTTCTGAAGGATCACCTGTGGTGGTGGTTTTACCATTTTTCTTCTCTGCTGCTACATAACCCATGTCATTTTTGCATCTTTTTGGAGCAGTTTTCTTACTGCTTTTCTAGCCTCTGTCCACTGCCTACTCTCAAAGCCAGTGCCACATTTTTTAGTCTTGGTTATAACAGTACCCTGATTCTAAATAATTTCTGTGTTAGTTATCTGTTGCTGCAAATAATGCTATATAACAAGTCAACCCCCAAAACTCGGTAGCTTAACACAACCACTGATTTAACTCAAGTCTACGGATGAGCAATTGAAGATGAATTGCAGTTCTTGTCTTTGATATGTTCTGTTGAACCATTAGCTGGCTTTCAGCTAATCTAGGATGGCCTTGGCTTGCCCCCTTACCTAAAACAGCTCATCCTCCCATGGGCTAGTCCAACTGTGTTCTCATAGCTGTGTCATAGTGCAAGAGTGTTCAAACCCAGTGATGCAAGTGGGCATAGAAACAGGCACGTGCTTGTTGAGCCTCTGCCAACACCTCTTTGCCAAAGCAGGGCAAATGACCAAATCTAGAGGTAGAGTGAGAGGCGATTACATAGTTACAGGGAAAGAGGTGTGAGTACAGATTGGCCATTAAATGGGGCCTGTTAATAAACTCCATCTCCTTGGGATTATGTCTGTGAAAGTATTGGAATCTCCCAGAACAGGGCTCGCTGATGTCCTCATTGGCTAGCTGTCTCAGTTTCTTTGCCTTTTCTGGCTCCTTTATAAATTTATTTGAAATATTTTCAAATCTACCTACATTTCTTGCCAGTATTCTCTTTTCAAAGTAAGTTCCCTATGTTTATTACCTACAGGGTTGAGTGGCATCTTCTCTTACTTGTCATAGTTGAAGAGTGAATAGCTGATCGATATAGAAAGAAGAGAGGAAAGAACCTGAGGGGAAAAAATGATTGCCAAAAGCAGAGGTGTTTGAGTGTCAGTGAAGCGAATGTGCGTGAATGTGGCTACCTGCGTGTACATTTACATTGTGTGTACACAAATTTTCATTAGTGTGCATGTGTATGAATATATACATATCTGTACACGTGTGCATTAGGGCATGTATATATGCATGGGATAAGTGTTATTCCCAGTTTATTAAAAAATACCACTGCACTTGATCTGATAAATCAGTGAGACAGTGAGACAGTGAGACGAATACTCATGGGGCAAAGCCCAATGGTCAAAGAAGGAAATATGAAATAGGAGTCAAAGGGTTATAAAAACAAAGCAGGTGTTTCTACACGTCCAGATTTGAAAAATTCCAAGTGGCAGTTATGAGCAGTTTCTCACGCCTTCTCCCCCTATGTCCTTCTTTAAACCTGGATGGTAGGGAAATATGGGCAATACGCCCATGTTGCTGCCCTCCTGTAATCCATGAAACAGAGTAGCACAAGATAGATTTTCTCTCTTTGGTTTTCCCACCAAGATGTCCCATCCTTATTGGAGATAGAAGATTGGGGACAAGATATCTTGTCCTTTCTATGTCTCAAGAGTGGAATGTTCTATTTCCTCTGAAATACTTTATATTTGAGAAAACACACCAGGTTTGTCTTTGCCAAGGCTCTCTTCCAAGAGGCCTGGTTTGAGTTAGGAACTTTACTGGTTATTCATTCATTTCACGAGAGCCTGAAATCTCCCAGGGAGGCCATGGGAATCTGCAGTCCTCTGGAAGTCTAGGTTCTAGTTCTGCACAGTCCACCGGGCTCTTGGGACCATGGGGGATTTCCTGTTACAGTGTATTAAAATATTTGTTATTCCAGAGAGGACTCAGGAAGCTGGTTCTATTGGATATGTCAGTGGTAACCTCTAAAAGGAAATAGTTTTCAGTTGGCAGTGGCCTGTGTGAGGCTCTGAGTTTGAAAACTTTTGCTAGAAGAGTTTTATAATCTTAGGTGACCTAGTAAGACCTAGTCAATGGATACAATTACAAAAAGACTCTATGAGATAGGTGTTACTATTATCCCTATTTCAGAGATTAAGTCACTATGATTACTCACTGGGGCAGATTCCAGAAAAAAATGCTCTTGAATACCTCACTATACTGTGTCTACGTCCAGGTGATCTACCCCTTCCATGACCAAAAGTCTGGAAGCCTCATTTGCCAGCCCCTAAGAGTAAGCAGCAACACAAAATACTTGACTACAGACTGGCACAGATTTCATTGTCTTTCCTTTGCTACCTATAGTTACCAGACCCAGCAGCCCAAAGCCTTTTCTTTGGCATGCTTTGAACCAAAGTTACCTTTATCTGCTCAAGGAACAGATAATGAGGTGCAAAACCTTATTCTGTCCTAGCTCGGGTTAGAAATTGACAAATATCCTAAGAATTCATAGCACTTCCTGTGTGAAACTTGATTTACTATGATTGTAAGTCATAAAAATGATGCATGACTTGTTGATTTGATGTAACAATCAATGTCTATTTAATAAACGGCCCACAATGGTTTTCATACATTATCTCCACCTGAAGACAGTGTTTGATTTTCCAGCCCATACTTCACATTCTAGCTCAAAAATACTAGAGAAACAAATCCTCACTTATGCATAAACATAGTCAAAGGCAAAAGATTTATTTATTGATGAGAGCTTCAAATTGACCAATTTTTAGCTTTTTCTTCTGAAAAGAAGAAAGCTTTCCAAGAAGAGATTGCTACCAGATGTAGTGGATTACACAGCACTTGCTCAGCTATGAAACGCAGATGAAATGGAATATTCTGGTTTCTGATTCAGCCCTATTCTTATCTACACATAGCTCTTCTTAAGTGAACTTGACAGTGTTGTGGGCTGATATTAAGATAGACGACTTTAGTAAACAAGAAAAAGGGTTTCGTTCCCTACAATAGCAAATGGACTTTATAATAGAAATTTCTTTGTGCCGGGGAAGATATTACAATTTTCAGCACACAATAAATATATTTGCTAGACAAAAAAATGCATTTCATTACATGCAATGCACTTTCTATTGTACATTAACCACTTTTTTGCTTTGTGTAGAAAAGTACCATTTTCTACTGTAAAATGTCTGCAATTTATTTTTATAAGTCTGTTTTTCCCATGAAGGAAGAACATTCCATTACATAACACTGGACTGATAAATTATATACGAGGCAAATGTGTAGTATAAACATCTGAGCTTTATTGTTTGAGGGTCTATACAGTTCTGAGAGCAGACCGTTAAAATCTTAGACCAGAACGGCTGATTTTATTAACAACCAGTCTGTAATTAGTAGGTTTACTGGAGTCATTTACTTTGATATTTTCAGCAACCATAATACATGTGTAGGTTCTCTAAAATAATACTATTGCATGCTTCAGCTACACCCATAATTTTTCCTGATAATGCTTCTGCTGTGTTAAAAAAAAAACATAATTAATACTTTATTTAATCCTTGTATACTGTATACCTAGTTGACCACCATTCAAAACGGCACTTGCCCAGAGTGCTTTAGTTTCTTCACAGTTGAATGTATTTGACCCTGATTACTGTTTCCTGGAAATATCCCAAATAAGTAAAAAAGCAGCTGCAATAAAGAATTCCTGCTCTACATTTTCTTTGTGCTAAGGGTCACTGTGACTGTGACTGCCCGTTGGCCTGTAAGAGTTACAAAAGTCTCATGGTGCCTAGGTGGCTCAGTTGGTTAAGCGTCCGACTTCATTCAGCTCAGGTCATGATCTTACAGTTTGTGAGTTTGAGCCCCGCGTCAGGCTCTGTGCTGATAGCCCCCTCTCTGCCCCTCCTGGAGCCCTCTCTCTGCCCCTCCTCCTCCCCTGCCCACACTCTGTCTTTTTCTCTCTCTCAAAAATAAACGAACAAAAGTTATAGAAGTCTTTGCGGGTTAGAGAATTAGAATTATTTTGCTTATGTCAGTCTTATACTTGCGCATATATAATGGACTATTTGTGGGGATGATGCTTGTCTTTATTTTATTCTGACATTTAGGAACAAACACTTGTTGGCTTAGAAACACTGACTGTTTTTCCCAAAGGACAGGGTAGCAGGAAAAAGGGCTTGTCTACTTTGCTTGGTTGGAATGGTGTATCTAAAGTACTATTTTTGAAGAAACCAATGCCTTCAGTCAGCCTGCCTCAGCGTTAGGTGCTGTAGGCATGCTATCTTATTTAATCACAAGCAACCTTACGAAGTAGGCTTTAACATTACTGTATCATGAATCTGGGACCATGCTTCACTGTGGTTAAGTTACATGCCTTAATCAGAGGTCCAGTGAATGTTGGGGCCGGGACTCGACACCAGCCTGAACATTCTCTGACAGAACACGAGACATTTCCAAATGTTTGAAGCCCAGAAATGAAAATTGAAAACATAAGAAGAAATTGTGAGGTGGTGGAAATACAGGCACAATATTTCTAGTGATCTAATATATAATTCACTAGAATCTGTTTAACTCTGAAATGTTCCTGTTTGGTGTGCTACCCCTAAAAGCACAGGCAGGTCTTAGGGATAACTGTGGGTTAGGCTCCAGACCACTGTAATAAAGTGAATATCACGATCAAGTGAGTCCAATGAATGTTTTGGTTTCCCCGTGCATATAAAAGTTGTGTATGCACTATGCTGTAGACTAAGTGGGCAATAGCATGGTGTTTAAACAACAATACACATACCTTAATTAAAAATATTTTATCGCTAAAATATGCTAACCATCATGTGAGCTTTCAGCGAGTCATAATTTTTTTGCTGGTTGACAGTCTTGCCTGATATCAACGGCTGCTGACTGATCAGGGTGCTTGTTGCGGAAGGCTGGGATGGCTATGGCAATTCCTTGAAATGAGACCAGGAAGGTGATCACATCGATTGACTCTTCCTTTCGTGAACGATTTCTCTGCGGCAAGCAACGCCGTCTGATATCCACACTAGGAGTTCTTTCACAATGGGAACCCGTCTTCTCAAACCCTGCCACAGCTTTATCGACTAAGTTTATGTAATATTCTAAATCCTTTGTTGTCATTTCAGCAATCTTCAGAGCATCTTCACAGGGCGTAGGGCCCATCTTAAGAAAACCATTTTCTTTGCTCATCCATAAGAGGCAACTCTTTCTTCATTCACTCGTGTCATCTTGAGACGGCAGCAATGCGGTCATGTCTTCAGGCTCCACTCCTAACGCTAGTTTCTCTTGCTTTTGCCACCACGTCTGCACTCGCTTTGCCCTCTGAAGTCTTGAACCCCTTTAAAGACATCCTTGAGGGCTGGGAGAACTTCTTCCAAACTCTTGTTAACGTTGGTATTTTGACCTTTTCCCACGGATCACGAATGTTCTTTCTTAATAGTGAATCCTTTCCAGGAGGTTTTCAATTGACTTTGCCCAGATCCACCAGAAGAATCACTATTCATGGCAGCTATAATCTTACAAAGTAGAGTTCTTTTTTAAAAAAATTAATGAAAAAATTTTAATTCTAGTATAGTTAACATGCAGTGTTATATTAGTTTCAGGTGTACCACATAGTGATTCAACTCTTCTACACGTTACTCAGTGCTCCTCATGGTAACTGTACTCTTAACCCCCATCACGTTTTTTACCCACCCACCCTACCTCCCCTCTGGCAAGCATCCGTTTATTCTTTATAGTTAAGAGTATGTTTCTTGGTTTGTCTCTCTCTCTCTTTTGTTTTCTTTTGCTCATGTGTTGTGTTTCTTAAATTCCATATATGAATGAAATCATATGGTATTTGTCTTTCTCTGATTTATTTTGCTTAGCATTATATTCTCTGGCTCTATTCATATTGTTGCAAATGGCAAGATTTCATTCTGTTTTATGGCTGAATAATATCCACTTATATATATTATATATTATATATATATCATACCTTCTTTATCCATTCATCTGTTGATGGATACTTGGGCTGCTTCCATAGTTTAGCCATTATAAATAATTCTGCCATAAATATAGGGGTGCATGTATCCCTTTGAACTAGGGTTTTTGTATTTGGGGGGTAAATGCCAGTAGTGAATTCACGGATTGGATGGTAGTTCTATTTTTAACTTTATTTTATTTTCATTTTTAACTTTTTGAGGAACCTCCATACTGTTTTCCAGAGTGGCTGCACCAGTTTGCATTCCCACCAACAGTGCAAGAGGGTTCCCGTTTCTCCACATCCTTTTCAACATTTGTTATTTCTTCTTTTTTGGATTTTAACCATTATAACAGGTGTGAGTGATAATGCATTGTAGTTTTGAGTTGCATTTCCCCGATGATCAGTGATGTTGAACATCTTTTCATAGATCTGTTGGCCATCTATATTTCTTCTTTTGTCTTCATGTTTTCTGCCCATTTTTTTAGTTGGATTATTTGTTTTTTGGGCATTGCATTGTATACATTCTTTATATTTTTTGGATACTAACCCTTTATCAGAGATGTCATTTGCATATATCTTCTCTTATTCAATAGGTTGTCTTTCATTTTTTTTGGTCCTTTTCTTTGCCGTGCAGAAGATTTTTATTTTGACGTCCCAGTAGTTTATTTTTGTTTCTATTTCCCTTGCCTCAGGAAATATATTTAAAAAGAAATTGCTATGACTAATGTTGGAGAAATTACTGCCTGTGTTCTCTTCTAGGATTTTCATAGTTTCAGGTCTTATATTTAACTACTTAATTCATTTTGAATTTATCTTTGTGTATGGTGTAAGCTGGGAGCCCAGTTTTATTCTTTTCCATGTATTTGTCCAGTTCTCCCAGCACTATTTGTTGGAGAGTCTATCTTTTCCCCATTGCTTATTTTGCATATTCTTTCGTCATTTGTCATAGATTGACCATATAGGCATAGGTTTATTTGTGGGGTTTCTATTCTATTCCATTGATCTGTGTGCCTATTTTCATGCCAGTACCATACTGTCTTGATTACTACAGCTTTGTAGTATAACTTGAAATCTGGAATTGTGATGCCTCCAGGTTTGTTTGTTTGTTTTCTTTTTCAAGATTGTTTTGGCTATTTGAGGTCTTTTGTGGTGCCATAAAATTTTAGGAGTGTTTGTTCTAGTTCTGTGAAAAATGTTGTTGGTGTTTTGATAGGGATTGCATTAAATCTGTAGATTGCTTTGGGGAGTGTGGACATTTTAACAATGTCCTTCCAATCCATATGCATGCAATGACTTTCCATCTCTTTGTGTCTTCATTTTCTTTCATAAATGTTTAAGGGTTTTCAGTGGTGCCTGGGTGGCTAGTCAGTTAAGCGTCGGACTCTTGATTTCGGCTAAGGCCACGATCTCGCAGCTTGTGAGTTCAAGCCCTGCGTTCAGCTCTACACCGACAGTGCAGAGACTGTTTGGAATTCTCTCTCTCCCTCTCTCTAACCCCTGACAAAAATAAATAAACTTACATAGACGTTTTATAGTTTTCAGAGCACAGGTCTTTTACCTCCTTGGTTAAGTTTATTCCTAAGTATGTTATTGTTGGTGCAGTTGTAAATGGGATTGTTAATTTTTTTTCTGCTGCTTTATGATTAGTGTATAGAAATGCAACAGATTTAGCCACATGAATTTTGTGTCCTGCAACTTTACTGAATTCATTTATCACTTTTAACAGATTTTTTTTTTGGTGGAATCTTTAGGGTTTTCTATGTACACTATCATGTCATCTGCAAATAGTGACAGTTTAACTTCTTGTTTTTAATGTTTATTTATTTTTGAGAGACAGAGTGTGAGTGGGAGAGGGGCAGAGAGAGAGAGAGAGAGAGAGAGAGAGAGAGAATCTGAAGCAGGCTCCAGGCTTTGAGCTGTCAACACAGAGTCCAACCTGGGGCTTCAACCCATGAATTGTGAGATCATGACCTAAGCCGAAGTCAGATGCCTAATTGACTGAGCCACCCAGGTGCCCCCAGTTTAACTTCTTCCTTACCAATTTGGATGCCTTTTATTTCTGGACTAAGTACTAGGTACTTAGGACTTCCAGTACTAAGTCAATACTAAGTCAAATAATAGTGGTAAGAGTGGGTATCCCTATCATGTTATTGACCTTAGGGAATATGTTCTTTTTGTTTGTTTGTTTTTTGGCTTTTGTTTTGTTGTCATTGTTGTTTTGTTTTTTGTTTTACCATCGAGCATGATTTAAGCTGTGGGATTTTCATATATGGCTTTTATTCTAATGAGGTACATTCCCCCTAAACCTACTTTGGTCAGATTTTTTATCATGAGTGGATATTGTACTTTGTCAAGGGCTTTTTCTGCGTCTATTGAAATGATCGTAAGGTTTTTATTCCATCTTTTATTGATGAGGTAGATGTATCACATGGATTGACTTGCAAATATTGAACCACCCTTGCATCCCAGGGATAAATCCTACTTGATCATGGTGAATGATTTTTTTAAAAAATATATCACTGCATTCAGTTTGCTAATATTTTGTTGAGGATTTTTGCATCAAGGTTCATCAGAGATATTGGCCTGCCATTCTCTGTTTTTGTAGTGTCTTTATTTGGTTTTGGTATCAGGGTAATGCTGGCTTTTTAGAATGAATTTGGAAGCCTTTCTTCCTCTTCTAATTTTTGGAATAGTTTGAGAAGAATAGGTACCAATTTTTCTTTAAGTGTGTGGTAGAATTCACCTGTGAAGCTGTCTGGCCTCAGACTTATGTTTACTGGGAGTTTTTGTTGATTACTAATTCAACGTCAGTGCTGATAATCGGTGTTTTCAAATTTTCCATTTTTTCCTGATTCAGTTTTGGGAAGTTATATGTTTCTAGGAATTTATCCATTTCTTCTAAGTTGTCCAATTTTTGGGCATATAATTTTTTATAATGTTTTCTTACAGTCTTTTGTATTTCTGTGGTGTGGGTGGGTTGTTATTAATCTCATTTCTGATTTTTGAGTCCTTTTTTTTTTTTTTTTTAACTAATCTGGCTAAAGTTTTATTGATTTTTGTTGATCTTTTCAAAGAACCAGCTCCTGGTTTCATTGATTCTGTTCTATTGTTTCTTTAGTTTCTATTTTCTTTATTTCTGCTCTAATCTTTATTGTTTCCATGAAGTATATTTCTTAATATACTTTGAAAATCAAAATAATGCCTTGCTCCATGGGCTGCAGAATGGGTGTTGCCATAGCAGGCCTGAACATAACATCACTCTTGTACATTTCATCAGAGCTCTTGGGTGATCAGGTGCATTGTTAGTGAGCAGACATATACTGAAATGAAATTATTTTTTTTTCTGAGCAGCAGGTCTTAACAGAGAGGTTAAAATATTCAGTAAACCAAGTTGTAAACAGAGGTGTTGTCATCCAGGTTTTGTTCTTCCATTTACAGAGCACAGGCAGAGTAGATTTGGCATAATTCTTAGGGGCCCTAGAGTTTCCAGAACAGTAAATGAGCATTGGCTCCAACGTTAGGTCACCAGATGCATTAGCCCCTAGCAAGAGAGTCAGCCTGTCCTTGGAAGCTTTAAAGTCAGGCATTGACTTCTCCTCTCTAGCTATGAAAGTCCAAGATGGCATCTTCTTCTAACAGAAGGCTGTTTTGTCTACATTGAAAATCTGTTGTTCAGTGTGGCCACCTTCATTCATTATTTCAGCCATTGAAAATCTATTGTTCAGTGTGGCCACCTTCATTCATTATTTCAGCCAGATCTTTTGGATAATGTGTTGCAGCTTCTACATCAACACTTGCTGCCTCACCTCATACTTTCATGTTATGGAGACAGCTTCCTTCCTTAAACCTTACGAACCAATCTCTGCTAGCTTCACACTTTTCTCCTGCAGCTTCCTCACCTCTCTCAGCCGTCCTCAAATTGAAGAGAGTTAGGGCTTTGCTCTAGATTAGGCTTTGGCTTAAGGGAATGTTGTGCCTGGTTTGATCCTGTATGCAGGCCACTCAAACTTTACAGTTTACAATAAAACTGTTTGGTTTTACCATTCATGTGTCAGCTGGGTTTTCATTTTCTTTAAGAGCCTTTCCTCTTTTTTTTAAAATTTTTAAATTTTTTTTTTAGAAAGAGAGAGAGACAGAGAGGCGGAGAGAGAGGGAGACACAGAATCTGAAGCAGGCTCCAGGCTCTGAGCTGTCAGCACAGAGCCCGATGCGGGGCTTGAATCCATGAACCATGAGATCATGACCTGAGCTGAAGTCGGACACTTAACCAACCGAGCCCCCCAGGTGCCCCAAGAACTTTTTTTTTTGCATTCACAAGTTAGCTATTTGGCACAAGAGACCTAGCTTTCAGCTTCTCTTGGCTCTTGACGTGCTTTTCTTGCTAAGTGTAATCCTTTCTAGCTTTTGGTTTAAATTGAGAGAAGTGCAGCTCTCCCTTTCACTTGAATACCTAGAGGCCACTGCAGGGTGATTGGTTGACCTCAATTTCAGTATTGTTGCATCTTGGAATAGTGAGGCAGAGTGGGGAATGGCCAGTTGGATTAAGCTGCCAGAATACACAGAACAGTATCCTTTAAGTTGGCCATCTTACATGGATGTGGTTTGTGGCACGCCAAAATAATTATAGTAGTAACATCAAAGACCGCTGGTCACATAATAATAATGAAAAATTTGAAATATGCTAGAATTACCCAAATGTGCCAGAGAGACACAAAGTGAGCAAATGCTGTTGGAAAAAATGCTGCCAACAGACTTGCTCGACACAGGGTTGCCACAAAACTTTAATTTGTAAAAAACACAATACCTGCCAAGCACAATAAAGTGAAGCGCAATAAAATGAGGTATGCCAGTATAGTTTATTCAGATACTAATGACAGACTGATTGAATATTCATGTTAACCTTTTACCATTTTGATATAAAGGGAGCCAAGCTGTAAAGTTGCAGGCATCTCGAACATCTCTTCATTTTCTCGGTTTATGAGAAGAAAAGGAGTATTAGGGTAAAAATGGTTCTTAGGGTTTCAAGATAAAACAGCTTTTATTGAGTGCAACAAACAGAGCAGCCATTTTTAGGAAAAGGAGTAAAAAAAACCCTGCAAGTAAAGCACCCCCAACCCTTACCAAGAAGAAACAAGTTGTTGCATATCACAATTGACGCATGGCTGTTTGTTTACACAGTCTCGTTTTCTCCATCGTTATTACCAGCATTTTCTACTTTTATCATTTCGTTTTTATCACCCTTGATGAAAACGAGAGGTTTACCAGATGGAAGCAAGCTTCTCTACACTTTCACATGTTGCTTTTGATGTGGTATGTAATGAAAGTCCTTAAGTATTTTGAAACATAAACAACCTGACCTTGTTGCACCAGGTGAAGGATACCTAGGCCAACAAGAAGAGTTCTCATGCAGTAGAATATTATTCAGCCTCAAAAAAGGAATGTAGTTCTGACAGATGCTACAACATGGGTGAACACTGAAGACAGAAATGACATAAGTGAGACACGGAAGGACAAATACTACGTTTCCACATACATGGGAGACCTCAAAGAGGCAAATTCAAAGAGGCACTCAGTAGAGTAGAGAGTGCCAGGGGCTGGAAGGACGGTGAGGGGATAGGGAGCTATTTTTTAATGGGTACATTCAGGAGGAGGCTGTAAAATTATAGTGGGGGTTGGCAGCTCTCCATATATTTAATGCCACTGAATTGTACAATTACAAACGGGTTAAGTGATAAATATTACGTACACGTTACCCCAGTGGGGGGAAAAAATTAAAAAACAAGGTAGGAATTCTGCCAAGATCTTACAACTGAGGAGTAGAAAGTTCTCGCCTCTCTTCCTGGGCCTGCTGCCTGAATACGTTTTGATTCGGCAAACTTTTAAAAAAGTTCCTGCGTGGGCTCCTTCCTTTCTTCATTTGGTTCATTCAGTTGATACATATTTATTTAAAAATAAAAAGTCATGGTATGTCTTGTTAGACCAAGGACTGGAAAGATGAGTAAGGGAGCCCGTGAGACTGGGAGAAGACAGCCATATTCACATATGATCAAAATACAGTATAAAGGCTGTAGCGGAAGTCAATGAATAGTGGCGGGAATGCTGGAGAGGAGGTTCCTGAGGGGTCAAGCCTTTGTAGAAGAGTTGATAATTTATCTAGGTTTGAATTTTGAGAAGGAATTGGTTGGGATGTTTTTTTGTTTTGTTTTGTTTGCATTTTAGTGATATGAACTACATTATCACTCACATTTTACGCCTTGAAATCTTGGATCTAAAATATTTGCGGGCTTTTCAAATAGTTTGTGGTTTTCCTTTCTTAAGGGTCCATGGAGACTGGTTCCTGGAGACATAAAACCACGTTGGCTCCTTTCTCTGTTTTGTTTTCTCAAAGTTTATAAGCAAAACCACCTTGAGAAATAATTCAAAGTAAAGGAGATGTTCAGATCTCTCAAAGAGCTTGCGTTCTAAAAGGAGTTACGGCAAAGACAGCTGGGCGTCGGTGTCTTCAGAAAAGTCAGTGTGGGCGGGCTGTGCAGAGGCTGGACAAGTGACTTCTGCTGGGGGATGAAGCAAAGCTCAATGGAGTTGAGGAGAGAGGGGGGCTTCTTTGCACTTTCCCCAGAAGGCTTTGTGGTAACTGGATGTCAGTAAGGTCATTTTATCCGGATAGAAAAATCTGAGCAAAACAGAAAGGTGACAAACGCTTCGTCCTCTTCAGGGAAGCAGTGAAAAAACCAGCCAGAGAGGCCTAATGGGGCCCGGTTACGAGGGCCTCCAGACTTTCAGTGTCCCCGCTTATTCTAGGAACCCAAGAACCATGATTTGTCGCCGGGTAGGTTTGGAAGAGAAAGGCTAAGAGCCTTCACGCCCACACCCATGTACATGGGATGGAGCAAAAGCAGTGATCTAGAAGCATTGGCAGGACACTGGGCTCTTGGGAGGGTGGGGATACACCGAACTAGAAGCAGGACACAGTGAAAAGAGGAAAACGGGTTTGGAGTCTGTCAGCCCTGGATTCAAATCCCGTAATCAGCCTTTACTGACTGTGTAGACTTGTCCAAATGACTTAGGACGTCTGAGCCTCATTCTCCTTGTGTGACAAATGAGGACAATAATAGTGTCTTCATATAGGGCTGTCCTAAGGATCACAGAGAACGCAGTGACACGCATATGTAGACTCCAGGTGGCCTCAAGGTCCCGATGTCAGTTCCTTCCCCAGGTGACCTCTAAGGCCCCTTCTGAATGTCTGTGAAATAATTCAAAAGTTTCTCCTACAAAAATAAGTTATTCACGTAATCGAAGTTAAAACATATCCCTCATGTATTTCCAGACAGTTAATATAATTCGTTTCAAGTATCAATAAGAATGTCACAGCCAAAATAGATCCTCCTGAGGCAGACCCTTGCCTCTGGGAATGACGCAAATATTTTTGGAAGCTGTGTTAACCATTTCAGTCCTCTGTGGTGCCGTTTAGGGCTCAGAACCACGTGTTTAGGAAATGGTGTCGTCTTGTCAGATCTAGTCCAAGGCCTTGCAAATGTGTGCACGCATTTGACAACCTCTCCGCTGCTTTCCGTCAGCGATAGTCTAGATTGTGGTTCCTCGTGTCCCTACTAGACCTGTCTTTGACGGGCCGCTTCATGGAAATCTTTTTCTTCTGATTATTCTCAAGGCAAACCTCTTAGGTTTTCTGTTTTGTGATGACAGTATTCGGAAACGAGGTCACCTCCTTTCTGGCTGTTGTATCCTTCTGTGTCTCCTGACGTAGAGATAAAGCTGTCGGGGTGATGGTGGTGATGGGAGTCAATAGATGGTATGGGAGAGGCCTCTGGCTTGTCAACTTTTAATATGATATTGACATTTAGTTTGGATCCCAATGCACCCTTGTTGTATCTTTCCTGACACCTGGCTCACGTTATATTGAAACTTTCGGGACACTTCTTCCTGTTGAACTCTGAGCTCATTAAGGACAGGGTCTTTTCTTATCTATCTCCATATTCACAGGATTAGCACTGAGTCTGAACATAACACACAGCACAATAAAAAGATCCTGAAGACAATAATTTCCTAATAGGATATCATGAACATCTTTTCAGAATTTCAAAGAAAATTCACTGCTCAGCTGTCTGTGTGACAGTTTCATTTAAAATTAACGTGAGAAAAAAATAAAATGAAGTTAGTATCAGGGCGCCTGGGTGGCTCCGTTGGTGAAGCGTCTGACTCTTGATTTAGGCTCCGGTCATGATCTCAAGGTTGTGAGATCAAGCCCCACGTAGGGCTCTGTGCCGACACCACGGAGCCTGCTTGGGATTCTCTCTCTCTGTCTCTCTCTCTGCCCCTCCCCTGCTCTCTAATTCTCCCTTTTTGTGATTCCTATGTAAGAGAGCAGGAAGGAGATACAATTGAAAGCTGTATCCTACTTGTAATTAAAAGAAATAGTGAAAGCCCAAATTCTGATTGAACTGTTGGCCCAGGTATGAATTCTTTAATTCCTTTTCTAACTTGTATGTTTTCCAGCAAACATACAACTAAATAAACCCAGGAATTAACTAATTGGCTCTTTTGTACTTGCCTTTGCAGACAAAGATAATATTTATGTTGATTATACTTGGATCAAGGTGTTGGTATTTTAGAAACGACATATACTCTAATGCTGTATAATCTGCTTTTCATCGTACTTCCCACTTCAGTTTTTATACATTTCTATTTGACATAATCTTTTGTCTCAGTGCCATTCATGTAGAAAATCATTTAAAAATGGTTGGATATGAGATGGGACTGGATAATGTGAAAAAGACTTCTTAAGGGTGAATAAAATGTATCAAAGAATAATTTGCAAAACCAATATGGCAGAAGTCATATTTATTGAAAAAAATTAATATCTTTGCTATAAAATTTGTAACAGGAATATTTACTGAATGTTTATTTTGATGCATAAACCTGAATATTACATACCAAGTACAAGACAGGAGCACTAGCTTTTCCTTTATTTACATTTTATGAAAACTGTTATGCAGTCCATGTTAAAAGAACTGATGATGGAGAATTGTTACATTAGAAAAATAATATTCTTGATAAAGCATTCTCAAGGAGTCCAAGGAGTCCAATCACATTTTCTGCCTCTTCAATAAGGCAAAAGTCCCTGGAATAGCATATAACTTAATTTACAAAATACAATAAATGTTCAGACACATATTCAAGTTTTCTTTTGGTATGATTTTTCTCACTGTAAAATTACTTTTTTATTTTTATTTTTGTTGTTGTTGTTGTTTTGTTTCGTTTTGTTTTACTAAAACAGAAAGACTTTCCGGAAAATGTCATTGAATGATTTCCGCTATACATTACATATACAACTCTGTAGCCTAGCAACAACCATTGCTACACCATCGTTCACTTTAAATATTCTGCTCGGTGAGCCATTCTCAAATGTAGCATATTTTAAGATTTTGCCATCGTGATGACTGTGGAATCGTTGGTTTTCATAGGAAACAGATCTGTCACAGTATGGAGCTTGGTTTTAGGGAACTGGTACACAATTACATTTCCACTCACAAGAGGACGCCACGGATGTCACTGAAGTCTGGCTCTGATGGCTCCGCAGGGGCCCCACGCCGGACGGCCCCAACCTCCAGTGCTCACAGCGCACAGCCCTGGCCGAGTTCAGGCGGTTTCACTTCCAGAGACTTGTTTAATTCCTCATAGTTAGGTCGTCTTAATTCCTTCAAAGGCACACAGCTTCCACCTTTTTTCCAAAGTCGCTCCCACGCCTGTGAATTCCTGTTTGAACATGCGTGGCAGCCTCATCAGAAGCATTTCGATTTCGTTGGCGGATATCTGTTTAGAAAGGAAGAAAAGTCACTTTTAGAAACAAGGCTCCTCCGAAAGGAGGCAAGGGGTGGGGTGAGGAGGCGCTTGCCCGGTGAGCCAAACAACATGACGCTCTCTACTTGGCTGTCAAGTAAGGCTCCTGGGAGACGAGCACCAGTAAAGCACCGAACGTGGTTATCCTGGTCGTCCCCTGAGCAGCTGGTGGGGGTGCGGGTGCAGGAGACGAATGGGTGCAAATTCCAGGCTCACCATTCATGTGGACGGCTAGCTTCCCGGTAGTGCCAGGCTTGAACAGCACTCTCCCCCTTGATACAAAAGGAGGTGAGAATGGGACTTAGGAGGGCTGAGAGCGAGTTCATCACCACTCTCGGCGTTCTCATCCTCTTCTACAAAGGACGCGCTTCTATCTAACTCAGTGAGGGCCAAACGGCATTTGAGTAGATTTCTGGCCGCCCTAACTTCTCTTCTTTCTCTTTCCTTAATTCTCACAGGGACCAGACGACCATAAAGGTTTAGGAACAGAAATGAAAATCCAGAACCTGCAATGGTAAAAGTCTCAACATCCATTCTTAAAATCCAGGTACTTTTAAATTTTTTTTAAGTTTATTTATTTATTTTGAGAGAGAGAGAGAGAGAGAGTAAGAGTTAAGCACAAGCAGGGGAGAGGCAGAGAAAGAGGGAGAGAAAGAGAATCCCAAGCAGGCTCCACACTGTCAGCGCAGAGCCCGACTGGGGGCTCGATCCCACAAATTGTGAGATCGTGACCTGAGCCAAAATCAAGTGTCGGAAGCTTAACTGACTGAGGCACCCAGGCGCCCCAATCCAGGTAATTTTTTAATGCATTTTTTTCTTCTACCAATTTTTCTTTATTACATACAGTTTTATACCAATAATTCATTTTATCTTAAATAAAGGGCAATCCGACCATAATCCGTCTGCTCTAATACAGCTATTGTTCTTGTTTCCGTGTCTTTGCTTCCTAATCCATGCGTTTGCATGGGGATCTCATACAGCAAGGTGGCTAAGACCCTGGAACCAGGGTGGGGCTAACATTTCTATTTGAATCCTGTATCTACTATTGTTAGGAGCTAAATCACTCCAGCCAAGATAATTAGTCTCTCTAAGCCTCAGCAAATGGGAATAACAACATTTAATAATGATGTATGAAGACTACTGGCTTAGCATAGACTTGGCATGTAGAAATGTTTAATGAATCAGACCTATTATTATTTTTCATGGTACAATCGTTGAATAGATATTTTAGAGTCTACACTTTCCATTTCACATTTAAATGTGAAATAAATTTAACATTTATTTTAAAGAGAGAACCGAATAGACCAGGAAGTCAAGCCAACTGTTCATTTAATGTTCACAGAGAGAAGATTTCACATGATATAGTTGATATTCTTAGACCTATAACAAAAGACCTTTCGAGGTGGCCCTGAAAGTTAAAACAAATTGCATTCTAAAATTTTTGCGTGAATTTTTTTGAAATCTGAATGCATTTTCCCATGAAGCCATGTTAAAGGGATTATTAGATTCCCAGGTCAACCCACAAAAGCCTGTTAAAGGTTCATGTGATTTTGAAACATTTTATTTCAGTGAGCTCTGTGTGGAATGCCTTCCTAGCACCCTGGTTTCATTGTCACAACGCTCCTAGGAGATGCGTAGGGCAGAAATGTCAGGATCTATCTCCATTTTGGAGCTGAGAAAATGGAGTCAACTACAGAGGCGTTTATCACGAAACTGGGAAAGAACCCATGGCTTGTGCACAGGAACTAGGCACTGGTATGCTTTGCGAGCTCTGCATGATTTCAGCAGTTATGGGTGAAGAAGCAGGGTGTGGTGATTTCTTTTGAAATATCAGTCACCTGGGTTTCTTTTTTTCCTTCTTTTTTTTTTTTTTTTTTTTTAAATCAGGTTCCCTAGTCTCTTCTCTGGAGACTCTGATTCAGCCTCTCTGGGGTGTTGCTCATACACTCTATTTTATACACTCTAATCACCCCTGGTAATTCTTAAGAACAAGCATATTTAGGTTAAGAATGGGGATTTAAAATCAGACCAGGCTTGGATTTGAATCTGGGCTGGGCCAAGATGTGTAACCATGGGCAGGTCATTTAATAGCTGTCCAGTTTCTTCATGTGTATAATAGCTCTCTCAGCCTAATTGTGAGGCTTATACACAAAATATAGCACAGTGCCTGGCACAAGATGTTTCTCTCTATGTACATATAAGTGATGCTGATAGAATACGATGCTGTGTTCTCAAACTTTTTGTGATAGATGGGTCAAGCTCTGTGCCCATAAGTCAAACAAGTACAGAGAAGCATGTGGTCAACCCAGTTTTTACTTGGTCCAGAAAGCAGTTTCCTGAAGCCAAGTTCTCCTCTTAACAACCTCCTTTCTTTCCTCGGGAAGAGGACAGCACAGGTCATCCATGGTAGGCTCGAGTCTCCAGTGCATTCAAGTGATACCCCTGAGACGAGCTGTCCTTCCCCAGATCGGGCCGAGCCATGGAGAGGCTGACAGACCCGGGTAACAGCCAGCCTATCAGGGGGTTGTTTTCAGGATAACCACCATCTCCCTTGGAAGAGGAGGGAAGGGACTTTGCATTGTTCATTAGGAAGGAGAGAAAAAGCTGAATTCTTGAGGGTAAAGTAACAAGTCTGATCTAAAGAGAACACCTATGCAGGAGGCCAGCCGGGGTCAGGTCAGGGCAGTAGCCCTGTGGCCGACTGTGAAAAGTGGGACAACTCATAATTCCTGAAAACCTTTCGCTTGCCAGACTTCTGAAAACACTTTTGTTAATTCTCAACTACATTCTCATAAGACAGGGAATGACTTACACACGAGGAAACAGGTCCAGACAGATTAGGTGCCTTACGCAGGATAACCCAGGCACTAAGTGTGGAGCTGGGGTGGGGATCCAGAACTGGCCTGGCCTTGTTCTTCAACATTAATGCCGACTGCCACAGGGGGTGGGGGACTGTGAGTGAGACCTGGGAATAATCCTCCTGGTCGCTGTCTCCCTGTTTGGGGGAGGGGTCCGTGTACTGGAGGGCAGGTGATAAAGATGTCGACACCAGTAACAAGGAAGTGAGAATTCCCAACTTGACCAGCCCGTGCACGTTCCATTGCTAATGCTTGGAGGCCTCCCCATAAACTGTTCACCAGAACAGCGAGCAAATCATGGGGAGTCTTGTTTTCCATGATGTCTTTCGACCTGAGGCTAGACTTTAACCACCGAGGAAGCAGGAGAAGCATGCAGGGTGAGAGGGGTAGCCACCCTGCCTGAGTCCTCACCGGAGCCCAGGCGCACAGTGTGTGTCTTACGTGCATGATCTCATCAGAAAGCTCATTCAGCAAGCAAGCAAGCAAACTCCTCACTTGCCGGAAGACAGAAATGTTGAGACACAACATTTGGAATCCGGTCATGGAATGACCCTTAGCCAGCTTCATCATCTTGTCTAAATCACTTAAACTCTTTGGGTGTTTTCTCCTTTGCCAGACAAGGGAATTGGAAAGAAACTCACCGAATGCTCTGAGGACTTGAATTTGCGTGCTGGCCCCGCCATATGTTAGTACTGGTCTTTGGGCAAGCTACTTAAAATTCATCTGACCTCTAGGCTGTGGCAAAGATCTCGAACTGATAGATCTCCTGTGTACTTTAAAGCACAAAACAAATGGCAACCAGTACTCGGTACCTCTTACTGTGTACCAGATACTGCTCTGAGTTCTTTTCTTTTTTAATGTTTATTTTCTGAGAAAGAGAGAGAGGAGCACAAGCAGGGGAGGGGCAGAGAGAGAGAGCAAGGGGGGGGTGGGGGGGGAGAGGGAGGGAGGGACAGAGAGAGAGAGAGGACCCAAAATGGGCTACGCACTGACAGCAGTGAGCTGGATGTGAGGCTCGAACCCACGAACCGCGAGATCATGACCTGAGCCAAAGTCCGATGCTCACCGACTGAGCCACCCGGGTGCCCCCGTTCTGAGTTTTCTTTTCTTTTTCTTTTCTTTTCTCTTTTCTTTTCTTTTTTAATATATGAAATTTATTGTCAAATTAGTTTCCATACAACACTCAGTGCTCATCCCAAAAGATGCCCTCTTCAATACCCATTGAGTTCTTTTCATATATTAAGTCACTCAATACACAATGGTAATCCGTAAAAACCCATTTTAGTTGAGGGTAAAACTGAGGCACCGAGCTGTTAAATAAATTGCCCACGGTCACACACATAAATTAGTGTGACACTGGGATTCGAGATTCTTAGGGTGACTTAGTTTGGATGACCAATTCCTTAGATTTTGACAGAGCTGGAAGTCAATGTAATGGAAATGAGTTGTTAATGCTAAGTTACTGTTGGCAGTGGAAGGGAACTGCCCGACCCTGCTGTAAAGATGTAAATCATGTGGACAGGGATGTGTCATAACCACAGAACCCACCACCTCAGATGAACCCCTACCTAAAATATCCATTTAATGAGGCTCTCAGATAAATTGTAGAGCATTTCTTTAAGACGTTTTCTATTTCATGCCAGAAGAAAGATCAAAGAGAAACTGCTTTCAAGTTAGCCTGATGGCTTTTAAACCTTCCTCTACCCTGACAAAATAACTTTTATGATATATCACACTGGGATTTTCAAGACAAAGAGAGAATTCAATTGGTCCTCTTTTTTTTTTTTTTTTTTTTTTTTACCCTATGGCCAAAGAATTTTTACATTAGGTATTTTCATTTACTTTAATTCTGTTTTCTCCTCCTCCTACATAGCTTTTCCGCTCCCATAATTTTGCCTTTGTAATATCTCATGCTGATAATTTCTTGGGTTTGAGGACGCAGCCGTAGGGTCATCACATAAAACAGAGCAGAAAACCTCACTGGCCGAGCTCAGAGTGAAATGCACCTGCCCCCTCATCAGTTGCGCAGGGTTCCCTTCCCCAAATCCATTCTGAGGTCGGGGCTTCTTTCTCTGTGCCCTTTTGTCCTAGAGGGAGCCCACGGGGGGCCAGGGAGGGTATGCTTGCCCTGCTGATGAGCGGAGGGGCTGAAACTTGGTGCAGGGCTCGCGACGCCCAATCCAGCCCTGCTTTCACAGCACTGCGGTCTTCTCGTGGGTGCTGGGAGCAGAATCAAATACACGTGGTTAACAGACTTCTGTGTGGCCCTGCCATAGAGGGTAGGGACGTGCTGTGTCCCATTTACACATACACCACGTATTTTGTGCCCTGGAAAGTGGGCAGGATTGTCATAGACATGATGCTTTTATCACCCTTTTACTCAGCTTGCTTTTGTTCCAAGAAATTGGTGGTCTGCATCTTTTCAACCTTTGGTATTGTCAGTGGATCCCCTTCCCTCTGTTCTGCTTAAAATTTTCCAAGTCTGACATCTATTCTTTTAGAAAGGATTGATTTGCTCTAATTAAAAAAAAAAAAAAGAACAGAAAATATGAGAAGGAATAAAGACTCTGTGTAACCAAGGGGCTTGTGTGGTGGTAACACTGCAGAGGTAATTTGTAATATCTGCTTGATTTATTTTCTGATTTGCTGACTCCAGCCCAAGCCCACTGCCTCTTTGCCAGGCCTCTGAGCGTGTATATAAATTGACACAAGCAGACATAAGTCAGTTTTATTATGGGGCTGGCTGGCTCCGTGTCCCATATCAGTCAGGCCAGGGAAGCCGAGTGATGAGGAGTTCTTGTTTGAGGCACTGAAAAGACACTGGCATAGGCTTTGTCAAGGCTGGAGAGTCAGAGAAGCCAATTGCAAAACCAGATTTCCTTCCATAGGATGAATTGACGGCTGGCTTTTCGTGCACATTTAAATCCTGTTCATTCTTCATATCCCTGGGCGATGCATGGCATCAGCACACGGACACCGCGCAACAAACTTCTGCAGAGAGAAATACAGAATGCGGATGGGCAAAGAAGGGAAGGGAGGTGAGGAGGAAGCAAGACACAAGGAGGAAGTAAGAGAGGAAGAAGGAAAGAAGATAAACATAACTGAGGAATTAGGAAGAGAGAAGAAAGGAACCGGAAGGAAGAGGAACCGGGGTGGGAGAGAAAGAGACAAGAGGAAAAAGAAAGAAGGATGAAGATAAGTAGGAGAAAAGGCAGGATCCGGATGGAGAATGAGAGAGGCAGGAAGGAGAGAAGGAGGAAAGGAGAGCAGTGTGGCTACAGCATCCTAGAGGGAAGTGTGACAGCACATACTCGGGGATGCCTCCTGCACAGACTTCGCCCCTCTCCAACTTCTGTCTCGCTAAAGATCTGCCTGCTTGTTAGTTTATGTCTGATTACCTAGTTATTTCATATTTTACATTCTCTCAACTAGACTACACACTTTTTGAGAGCAGCATTCTTCTTAGATTTCTTTTGTGCCCTCGCCATGACCTGTTCCTCCCTGGTCCCTAGGACCGTGCCGGGTTCATGAAAAGCAGTGAATTATCCCAGCGTTTACTGGGTCCCTGGCAACCTCGTCAGTTTCTCTGGCGGTGTGTGAACAACTTCCTTTTTATTCTTTATGTAGCCAAATGAAGTGCTGTTACCTCCAATGCTTCACTTATCATATGCTTTCCAGAGGTGTTGTGAGATCTAAAAAAACACATTCATTGCAGCCTAAGCAACAAAAAATTCTTGCGCTCATCGACATACTGTGACAAGTGGCTACTTAGGAGAACACTAGAATATGCATAATACTGAAGATTTTTTGGTAGGGGGTGGGGAACCTTACAAACACCACTGAGAACACTTCATCTACCGTTACTGCCTAGCTATAGTCTGGAAAAGAATGCTCTCCAATTAAGGCTAATTTGAATCTCCTCGGGACAGACCAGATATTTTAGTGCCCCTCTGGTGGGAAATGTACACCTGCCGATGAACACCCAGCCTGTCAGTGAACGGTGGTATTATGTCAAAATGGCAGGTCTTTGCAAATCCTCCAGCATCGGCGGCCATATTATGTTGACTCTGGTTTTCAGAATGAGATATTCTATTTGGTGGGCCTTGGGACGAGGCTGTACATGGGTAGAGGGGACAGCCACACACACTTGGGAGAACTGGGTCTTAACTCCTAAAGAACACGTAAATTGGAGGAAGAGCAGAAGAATCCCTCCTCTTGACTGTAAGACAGGAGATATTCATCTGCTAATGCTCGACTCAATGTGACTTCCTTGCTGCTCAGGATCAGCGAGTGGGTTGACGTGGGGGGGCTTCTGATCAGAAACCATCGCAGGATAGAGCTGCCTGTTTTGAGCTTATCTTCCTGCGCCCAGGGCACAACTTTTGACTTGGCAAAGTTTCAGGAAGCCATCTCCCCCCTACCCCACCCCCCACCTTCTGCTTTCCTCTGAGTGAGTCTTTGTGACATGGTCATATGGCCACATTGACCTACAAGAGGGCTGAGTGAATGAGAGTGGGTGGCTTAGAAGAGGCCGAGAAGAGAAAAATATGCAAACATCACTGTCAAGAGCGGGAATAATATTTAACTGGAAAATGGCCTATTACTGGGCCACGCACTTTTAGGAGCCATGTGCAATTCACATGCCCAGCCTAATTTAAATTAATTCCTGGCTCTCCTTCCATTTCTAATCATTCTTAGACTCCTATGTGGCCTTTGGGGAAACCCTAATAAAATCAGCTCCATTACAGGCTGCCTGCCTTCCTTGTTCTCGTCAGCACTGGGGGAGGCAGAATCTAAATATCATTTTATAGTTGTTGTAATGGTGATGTTGTCTGATGTCGAACAGTGTTGTTCTAAGCGCAAGTTTGAAAACCCCCCTAGAGTCAGTAGACCCTCCATGCAGTGGAGGCCAGGCTGAATCCGTGGCCCTGGTGCAACATCAACCGAGACTTGGTGGGGGAGCGGTGATGCCCAAGTCATTCTGATTAACCAGAGGCAGGAGTACTAGGTCCCTGGACCAGCCAGCCTCAGCGTCACTGGGCTGGTCGTGGCTCCAGGATTCTGAGCCTTCTGGCAGCTGATGCAAGGACAAGGCCCTGGTGGGTACTTAAAGGGCAAACCTCTCATTATTTTGTTTTCTGTTTAAAGCCCTGAGGATATAGAATTCCAGTATACAGCAGTAATTTGGTCTCTGGATTAAGAAGTCTAAATATCCTTTCAGCCTCACTGGGATAGAGAGAATATTTGGTCTAATCGCTGGCACCTAGGAGTTTTAGTCAGAGCACTTTTTCTATATAATTTTCACTTCATGCATGAGGAAACAATTTGACTGCTCTACCGGGCATTTCATTCAGGAGATGGAGGGCTGTCCGGGGGGGACCCCGTGTATTTCCTCTGTGAAGGAAATACTTTCTTCTTTATCTTTTAAAATAAAAGTATCAGCCTGAGATGAAATGGACTTCCCTTTGACAGAATCCCTTCCAGAAAGGCCAATCATCTAATGGCCAGAGACCAGGTGTGTGAATTCTCTCCTCAGAGACTACTAAGGGAGACCACACGAATCTTGCCTGAACAAATGGATGATGGACACTCTGTCCGGAGGGACATGCTTCATTATTTATCACTCCCACCGGGGATTTTTATCCTCATCCACCCCCTCTGCCACCCATATTTCCCTATATATACGAAAACAACAACTGCTTCCCAACAAAGGCTTTCCACTTGGGATTTCCAGAAGGGGAAGGAAAGAAATGTCAACAATACCAGGGAAGGATAATAGCAATGATTGGAATAATTTCTCGAGGCCTTATTCCGTGTCACGCCACACTGGGGAAAGTAGTATTTCATTTCATCTTTCAGGCAAAGGTAGGGTTGATGTTAAGAACGATAACTGGTGAAGGAAAAAACCCAAACCCTTCAAGAAAGTATTTTCAACAAAGTATTATTTCAACAAAGTAACATTGTATAGCTCATCCTTCTCATTTTATCTGAATCCACATGAGCATTTTCTATCCCTCCCATCCACATGAAGGGAGGCTGCAAAGGAGACAGTAACACAAGTGTGAACTTCAAGAATCTTATAATCGCCTCATCCCCTTTCACTCTGTTTTGGTCTACCCTATTACCAGCTGTGAGAGAATAAATGGACATGAATCTCCGTGACTGAAAAATACTTTTGGTTCCAGATGATTCTCTCAGAGGGGAAGTTTAAGACCCATTAGAAAGGCCAAGCAGTTATGGCATCATGAATCGGTAAGATCATGTGACTCAAACTGAGAACCCAGTGCAGTAATTTAATTGATACTGGCCTTCGGAGATTTAGAATGATTTGTACGTGTGTCGTCAGGGTCCTAGAACTGCGGGCCGTGGGCCTGGTCCTACACATTCCATGCACTTTGCTGCACTCTGTGGAAGAGTGTATTTCCATTTTCCCTCCCAGCAGGACATTTCACAAGCCGCTCAGTGGCGGGCTTCAACTCTCTGCTTCTGTGTCCATCCCCTTCCAGGGCTTCCCCAGGCAGTGCTGGTTAATGACACTATTTCAACTGGGGCCCCTCTCATTGTTGCCTGGAATTTGCTACATCAATTGATACGTGCACTGAGCTCTTTTTGTCCTCTACCTTGTAGAACACAGATATCGCAATGGGTCAGGGGCACAGCCAACGGGGAGAGGAGGAAAACCAAGCCTCAGAGAAATGAAGAGTGAGTCCGGACGCTGGGTGTGGCCCTCGTGGGGTGGAGCTGAGAATAATTCTGCAATCATCTTTTCCATTTAGAGAAGAATGCTGAAAACCCACCGCTAATCCAGTTTTCTCGAGAGTCGTATCAGATCTTTGTTGTTTGAGGCGATTTTCCCCCTATTGTGTGGAGTCCTTACCACGGAACCCTGTGAGAATCTGGCCTAAAGATAATTCCACGTTAGCCACCCTGACCTGATTTCTCCCGGCTTGGGGAACCTGTAATTTTAAGCCCCTCATATGCCATGTCCCCATTTGGCACCTGCTGAAAGTCACTGTCATTGTAGATAACTGCTTTTCTTTCTCTAAGACAAATGCAAGTGAAAAAAGGACAAGGATCGGCCCAAAACTGAGGTCCTTGCGGAGAAGTCCTGATAAGTCTCCAAGTGCTATTGGATCCTTGATGCAGTTCACACAGGGCCCACCTGCAGCCAGGAGTTGACATGCAAAATCCCAACAACATAAGTCCGCTTGAGAAAAAGAATTTACCTTGGAATCAAGCTGCTGCATGTATGACCAAAGATACTCTATATTGGCTCCAAAAGGATGGACATGAAGAAACGTTGATATGATGCCTGGGTTAAAAAGACAAACATTGGGCATTACTGCAAGGCAAGTCAGAGTCGGAGTCAGATAATGTCCTTTACTAACCCCAGCGATGGTTTTGTCAGCCTGAGTCACAGTCTCACCATGTTCAGCAGCACTCAACAAGCATTTAATAGCAGCCCGTTCTGAAGACAGTCATCGTAACATGGCAAACAGAACACTCTATCTGCTGGAATAACAGTAGTTAGAAAACCTAGACTCCGAGATAATATACAGATGAATGAAGGTATTTCTAAACAAAGACTCCTGGAAGCATTTCAGCTACCAATTTTATGCTTGATTTACCAATATAAAATTGTAGTTATTGGGAGGATAAAATTCTCTCTTTTCTTTCCCTCAGTGGGCTTTGCAGTATGAAAATCGCTCATACAGCTGGTGTCAGAGATCACACGGCCTCCGATTTCCCTGATAATTACAGCTGCCAGTTATGAAGTATTTAATCCATATTTCCCCTAACTGCCACTGAAGGAAGCACAAATCCTTTCCGAAGCCTTTATTTCCCCCTCGTTGTTGCTGGTGTTTAAAGGGAACCGGCTTACTCTCTCCTCCCTGCTGTAATTTACAAGATCATTTTAAAAGGTCCAGGAATGGATGGTTTGGCTGGAGTCTGAGTATAAATCAGAAGTCTTTTCCATTGTGAAAATCAACTGTCAACATTGTACTGACAAATGAAAAGCCGGGGGTTGGTGTCGGGGCTGAAGTGAAAGCATTACCTCTCTATCCTCCCTGCTCCTAGATCCAAAATCAAAATAGTGAAAATGAGGACGTCGACTTCATAGACTGTATGCTGCTGTTTGTTATGAAACGGTGTTCAGACTGACATTGTTTGAGTTCTCTTTTAAGCCCTCACATTGTTTATTGGGAAATTCTGATGCCTGAGACCTGAAGGTCAAAAAAAGAGCTGCATTTGTTTGACATGCAGGTGGAGTGAGCCCTAGACGAGCACATAGTTCTTGCACCAGGTCACCCTGGGAATCGCAGGCTGACCCTGGATTGATCTGGGATAGGGTCTCATGGCCTCCTGACCTCCTGTGTGATGCTTGGGATGCTCTGGGATGAGTGCCAGCATTTAAAGAAAAACTCCCAGTTTAGCTTTAGTCCGAGGACAGAGAACCGAAGTGTCTAGACCACTGCTCTCAAAGACCTGTCTTCAGAACACTGCTTATATGAGGTTTGTACTGGTTTACAGTGAAATGAGGAAGAGAGAAATAATGAATCGTATTTCCCCATAATGCTAAAACCTCAGTTTTCAGAGACCTGTTTTTCTTGCGATATAAAGAACTACCATTTAAAAAAAAATGTTTGTTTTGAGAGAATAAGCGTGAGCAGGGGGCACAGAGAGAGGGGGAGGGAGACTCCCAAGCAGGCTCTGCACTGTCAGCACAGAGCCTGATATGGGGCTCGATCTCATGAACCACGAGATCATGACCTGAGCCGGAATCAGAAGTTGGAAACTTTAACCCACCTAGCCTCCCAGGCACCCCAAGCACTACCATTTTATTCTGAAATTATATTCCTCCTTTTTTTGCTAAAATGTTCTTTTATGAAATAATGCAAGTGGTAAAAGGTAATATTGATAGTTTTAATATCTTTAAGTGGCAAATAGCCATTTTAATACACTTAAGTGGAGTTGTTTTATTCCCCTCCTTCCAGTTTGTTAATTTCCATTTTAAATTTATAGATCTGGCAACTACTTCCCTGTGTCTTTGAAATTCTCAAATCTGGTGAAGTGACACTGTAAGTAATTCTGTTACTAATGAGTTCGAGTATAGAAGCTCATGAAGGACTTAAAAAATAAGTTTTTTTTTAAAATAACACTTTTATTTGCATTTGTTAAGTGGGAGAGAGGGGGCAGAATTCTTTTTTTTTTAAATGTTTATTTATTTTTGAGAGAGAGAGAGAGAAAGCACAAGCAGGGGAAGGGCAGAGAGAGAGGGAGACACAGAATCTGAAGCAGGCTCCAGGCTCTGAGCTGTCAGCACAGAGCCCGATGCGGGGCTTGAACTCACGAACTGTGAGATCGTGACCTGAGACAAAGTTGGATGCTTAACCGACTGAGCCACCCAGGGGCCCCGAGGGGGCAGAATTCTTAAGGGGAAACTCCTGTTTCAGGATGGTGAATGGGGTTCTCCTTGCTGTCCCAAGCTGAGGACAGGTGGCACTACGTCCACTAGTTTTCACAGGGAGCCTCCAATAAATGGTAGGCAGACCCCTCAATCCCCCATTAGGAGACAAGGGGGAAGAAGGAACAGTCACCTCTGGCTTTGTGAGGAGGCGAGGGTGTTCCTTTCTTCTCCTGGCACACAGGTTCTCCCAGGCAGGGGAGGGGGAAGCTCCGAGAGAGTGGCTCACAGAGCCAAGAGGGGTGCTGCAAGATGGGGGCAGCATTCGCTTCCTTGGTTGGATGTCGGCTTAGGCAGCAGACTGACCGGTCAGCCTTTGGGGTGACGAGGATGTATGGTTTTCCACCAGGGTAAGGGAGCATCTTAGACGGTGGGGAGGCTTGAGCAGTCTTACGAGTAAACCACCCCAAAGCCCCCAGCAAATAGAGAAAGACATTTTTCATATTAATCTCTCTACCAGACAGAGACTTAGCACCATCTCCTAGATAACCCACAGGCTCTCCTGTAAACATCTATGGAAGGTGGTGCGAAGTTAAATGTCTTCAGCAGTATAAACGGAACGAGTCAGAAGAGGATGTGTGTGGGCGATGGGGGAGAAGTTGATGACTTTAGGCGAGGAGACAAGGTGTTAAAAGAGGAAATTTAGGGATACCAGTAATGGGAGGACCTGGGGTGGCTGCTTTTGTTGCCTCTGTGAGCTGGGTATCTCTCTGTGTGCACACTCCCTCACTGGTAATGGTCTGTCTGCCGGGCCCAGTCTTGGGTTCCCCAGGGAACTCTGCCCTCAGAAAGTCTTTGTGTATTCTGGCTCAGTATTGGCAATAGAGTATACATGTACAATAAGTGTATATTGAATGAATTTATCCTCTAGAACTAAGACTAGCCAGTATACTTGTTTAAAATTTCTACCGTTCTGTTATAGGTAAATGGGGATAAATAAGAACGTTAAAAATGGCTACAGTACTAACTGGTGATGGGGCAGTCTTTCAAAGATCATGTAACTTTGAGACATTATTCACTCCTGATTCCTTCCCTATTATGGATTCAGAAGGACAGAGCAACCTGAATGTTTTGGTCATGGAAACTTTTTATTTTATAACTTTAATTTTTTATTTTTTTAATTTATTATTTTTTAATTTACATCCAAGTTAGTTAGCATGTAGTGCAACAATGATTTCAGGAGTAGATTCCTTAATGCCCCTTACCCATTTAGCCCATCCTCCCTCCCACAACCCTCCAGTAACCCAGTGTTCGTTTTCCATATTTAAGTCTCTTATGTTTTGTCCCTCTCCCTGTGTTTATATTATTTTTTGCTTCCCTTCCCTTATGTTCATCTGTTTTGTATCTTAAAGTCCTTATATGAGTGAAGTCATGATATTTGTCTTTCTCTGACTGGTTAATTTCGCTTAGCATCATACCCTCCAGTTCCATCCACGTAGCTGCAAATGGCAAGATTTCATTCTTTTTGATTGCCGAGTAATACTCCATTGTACATATATACCACATCTTCTTTATCCACTCATCTATTGATGGACATTTGGGCTCTTTCCATCCTTCAGCTATTGTTGATAGTGCTGCTATAAACATGGGGGTGCATGTGCCCCTGTGAAACATCACACCTGTATCCCTTTGATAAATAGTAGTGCAATTGCTGGGTCGTAGGCTAGTTCTATTTTAATTTTTGAGGAATCTCCATACCGTGGAAACTTTTTATTTAAATTCTTTTGCTTGGGGTGCCTGGGTAGCTCAGTGGGTTAAGCATCCGACTTTGGCTCAGGTCATGATCTTACGGTTAGTGGGTTTGAGCCCCGTGTTGGGCTCTGTGCTGATAGCTCAGAGCTGGGAGCCTGCTTCAGATTCTGTGTATCTCTCTCTGCTCCTCTCCTGCTTGCGCATGCTCTCTCTCTCTCTCTCTCACACAAAAATAAACATAAAAAAAGTTAAAAAAATTCTTTTGCTCATAAAATTAAGGGGAAAATGCTTATATGGTTTCTATATATCTTTCTAAAATCAGTGCAGAAATCTTGACCCACTCATGAATAGCTTTCCTTAGGAGGATATTCAAAATGATCACTGTAGTAGCTGATATTAATAAGCCATTAGCTTTTCTTTATAAAAGTAGAACGGTTGCCACTAGATTCATTTGGGGCCAAAGTAGGTAGTTAAATAAAAGCTTCCCAAGCTTTTCGCATGGATGGCAACTAAGCTATTCAGTATTGCTAGAGATACAGCAGAAATGGGAAACATTAGTCATATCCTCCTGTTCCTTACTCCCACCCTTACCGCTGCCCATCACAGTATCATCACAGGCGCATTAGTCATGCTGAGAAAATGTAGTTTCTAGGCCCTGGTTTTGGATTGGATTCATTGGGCGGGGTGAGGTGGGGCTTCCTGAATAATCAACTAAAGCCTCTTTGTCGTTCCTTTAAAAGAACTGGAATATTTCCTGAGAATGGAAAAACAGATAGATACAACTCATGATCTAATGAAAAATGCTACCAACCCAGAAGATGGAGACTGTTTTATGGTCCTCTGGGAGGCATCTAAAGGCTTGGTAAAAAGAAACACTAACAACAGAGGGTGGAGAACTTAGCCATTGCTGAACTGGTGGATCTCCAAAGGGATAGACGCAACTGTTGGTCTTGGCTGTTTCCATGGAGAAGCAGAAGTCTCCATATTTAAAGATGGGTTTCCCAACCAGGAAAATACAACTGTAAGTAGCTAATTTAAGAAAATAAAAAAGGAGTGGAGGAGGCTGTCAGAACTCAAACTTTCTGCACGTCCCAGGGCCTTAAAAATGACTCTAGAAGGACATACAAACCAGCTCTGTACAACCGGTGGCAAGCCCCTCATGAGGAAGGCCATTTAAACAGGCACATGAAAGCATTTTGAGCTTTCTCCATCAAGATCATTGCGTTTTTTCCCATTTTTAGACCTCACTAAGACTAAGGAAGCAGCATTTAAATTAGCCAAATAGTGCTAGATTTTTACTGCTTCGTTCATTCATTCTTAAACATTTCCTTACCAGCAATTAGGTGCCAGGGACACTGCACTGCACAAGACAGACAAGCTTCCTGCTCTTGGGGAATTTACATTCTAGGTAAGTAACACAGGATAAACACAAAGATTAAAAATAAAGGGAATATTTTCAGATAGTGGTAAACATAGTGAAGAAAACACAACAGGTTCAAGCTTGGTGGAGTGTTACTCTATCCCGGGAAGTCGAGTGAAGGTAAAGTCTCCTGGGTCAGATGAGAAGGAGCCAGCCACAGACAGCCTGGGGAAAGATTTTTCCAGAATGTGCAAAAGACCTGAGGTGGAAATGAGCTGGCAGCTGGCAGGAACAACTTGGCCTGAGAGTGGTACAGCAGGCATTTAGAGGGAGGTGGGGAGCCAGATCATGGAAGGCCTTGAATGAGTGTGATGTGTTTTGGCTTAAATTCTAAATATAGCAGGAAACCAACAGAAGAGTTCCAAGTAGGGGCATGATATGATCTGAATTGCATTTTTAAAACTTCCTTCAAGCTTCTGTCTGGTGAATAGATGAAAAGGGAATTGAGAGGCCATTTAGAAGTGTCTGCACAAGACCCGAAGTGGTAAGTAGTGATTTGGGCCAAAGAGCAGTGAAGGAGAGCTGAAGGGCGACATGTGAGTGGCATAGTCTTGGGAGGAGGAGTCCTCGATTTGGCTTGAGCCGGGTGGTACCATTTTCTCAGACGGGAGTACTAGGGGAGGAGCATACGAGGGCAGAGGAAAGGGCGGAGTCCAGAGTTCTGTTTTGGCCTCACTAGATTTGAGATGTCCACTAGCATCTACGTGGAGATCCCAAATGCTTTCTGGAGATGGTATACATGCGTGAATCAGTGGCAACAAACAGGGATTTGAAACCCAAGCACTTCTTGACTGAACTCTGAAGAAGCCCCAGATTTAGAGGTTAAGCTGAGGAAAACTCACCAAAGGAATCTGGGAGGGAGTGATCAGTAAGAAAAAATGGCGTCACGATAGCTAAGAGAAGGAACTTCTACTCACAAGATGTGGCTAGTCAGCTGTCTAAAGTGCAGACGACAAGTGGAGGGAGTTGAGAAATTGGCAGCATGAAGTTCTCTCGTCACGCTGACAAAACCACTTCAGGGTGAGGGTGCAAGTTATACCCGAGTGGGCCGGAGGGGAGGGGAGGAAAGGAAATGGGGGCTGTTAGTATAGATGGGACTTTGGAAAAGTCATGCTTAGATAGGGAGCAGGGACACGGGCTGTTGGAGTGAAGACAAGTCTCCCTTCTTTTTTTGTTCTAAAGGTATGAGGTAGGAGAGTTCAAGTTAATATGCGGATGTTATCAGCATCTGCTTACAAATACGATCACTGCCTAAAGGGCAGTGCCCCTTTCGTAATCGTCCTCATAGATTACAGACTATTGAGTTGAGAAAGACCATCTAATCAGACCTCCTAACTTGATACGACATGAAGAATTAGACCCACAGTGGATGATTTGCCCAGTGAATCATGCCTCCGTCCACAAATACTCAGGATGCTCCTTCCCAGTGCATTCTCCTTGAGGTGAATGAGAAATGGCATCCTACCAGAACATTCTCCCCTTCCTCAGGCTGCTTGGAGTTTCACTCCAAACTCTGTGTCAGCTTAGAAAGTTCTGGCTGAGATTAGCTTTCCCTACATGCACACTAGCTGACAGTCTCCTGGGAAACTTCAGAAAACCCTGAGACCTATCAGCTTACTGGGGGAGGGGGCATCCCAGGGATTTCTAGGAATGTAAGCTCTGCCGAGGAACAGCTATCTCTCCAGAGACACTTATATCATGCCGGAAACCGGCAGAGGCCTGACCGTAAGCCAGCCGGAAATATTCTTGCTTCATTTTGCAGCCCATAAGGCTTCAGGGACACCGGGCTGGAGAGGCAGCAGGGAGGATGCCCTGTGAAATCTGGGTTTCCCACTAAGCCCCGAGCCTGTGGTTATCCTGAGCAGCTGCAGCGTGATAAAGCATTGTGGGAATCGGGGAGATTCCACTGTGAGCAAGTGGTAGGAGAGTGATCCCACACTGTGATTTGGTCCGAAGCTTCTCCGTGCCTCGGAAGGCTGAAAAGCTTTAATTTTCCAAAGAGCAGTTTGTTCCACTTTTCTGGTGAGTACCGTACCTGATCTTGTACGGTTAGTTTATTTAATGTAAAGAAAACAAAAGAAATGTCTGTCTGTTGGTCTTACTTTAACTAAACTCCTGAGACTGTATCAGTTGTTCCTTGTGTCTGAAATGGCCTTGACAACTCCCTCATTTGACCACAGAGAGTCTATGCATCCCTTTAGGACTCGTTCGACTGTCCTTTCTTCCGAGAAGGCATAAGTAGCCCTTTCTCTGTGCTTCTGATTTTAGTACAAAGCATATTTCATTGCCATTCACTGCTTGCTTTCTCACTAGTCTATGAGCTGAGGGAAGAGATCATCTTATCACCACCATCAGCGAACACAGGTTTGGGCAGATGGCAGGCTGGTAGTTCTCCAAACGTGGTCCCCCAAGTGCCTGTTTCAGTATCACCTCGGATGTTAGTTTTCTAATGAACAGAGTCCCTGTGTGTGGGGCCAGAGACTGTGCCTTTTAAACAGGCTGCCGAGATGATTCTTTTCCACAAGGAAGGCTGGTAATTTTTATAGTAGGCTCTTGACAAATGTTTGTTGATTTATTGATATGGACATTTGTGTCTCGGCAACAAGATTTAGGTCAATGACTCATTCTTTATGGTCAGTAGCTTTCAGAGAAGCACGCACTTCCCAGATTACTTTTCTCAGGTGTGGCCTAAATATAGCCTCAATTCCAGTCGCTGAAAACACCAAAACATCACCATTTAACCTTCTTTACGTGTATTTCTCTCCAGTCCATTCATCTGCTTCCTAATACTCATGTATTTAGGGGAGCATTCCAATTCTGATATAGACAGGCTGTGCGCAGATGTGTGAAATGGTGACAGCGATAGAAATGGGGCGTTGGGGGTGGGGGGGTGATGGAAAGCAGCATCCTGGCCATCTGTACTATGTACGTCCTGATTTGTAGCAGAGTCAGGATGATCTGGAAAGACGTGTGCCTTACCACTAAGAATTTGGGGACGGTTCTCAGGAGTCGGGGGGGAGTTGTGCAGAACAGATACTTTATGAACAGAGCTGTTGAGAAGGTTCTGACCATACCTGGATGGGACTTACAGTGATGACTAGCATTGGGAGGGTGTCAATCAGGGCTCCCAGGACTGCACATCTACTGTGTTCGAATTACTTAAAAAGAAAGAGAAGATCGAGTGATACAGACCCAGAGGTACACTGTTAGCATCTCCTCAAGGGCTCTTTGCCTATCTATAAAAATTTTCTTGACCCATTCTTCATTAACGGTGGTTAATGAGTGCATGCCAAACCCAGTGTGTAGGCCATATGTGAAGTGAACTAGCAGTTCTGGCATAGATACTAGACTACGTCAGGCCGACCTAATGTTTAATGTTCTGTTACCATAGAGCCGTGAGCTGTAAACTAGTACCCTGCTTTACCCCCCCCCACACACACAAATGTAATTCTTTTAGGTCCAATGATATGTTAACCTGTCTTTACGAGCATTGATTATAAGATAAATAATCCAGACGTCACAAGAATAAGGTGCTTTCCAAGGGCCCATCTGTTTTAGCAGAGTTGGAACACAGCTCTCGATCCCCATTACTTGTCAAGCAGAAAGTTGAGCAGAATGATGGAACTCTCAAGGGACAGGCACGGCGCCAAGTAATATCATCAGTGAAATCCCACTGACCTTCTGTTACGTATCCGTACCTTCCATGTCTTAAAGACTCCAATTATGAACAGGCCATGAGAATGCGTGGAAGGGATGCGTACTTTTGCCCAGATAGATGAGCGTCACAAGTAATCACAGACAGTTGGGATTGCTTGTTGTTTAGGAAGTTCTAGCCTCAGTTTTATGTTCTCTGTATATGGAATCTATCTGACAAGTGTATTTCTCACTCCCCCCCTTTCCCTTCCAGGAAATCAAGATTTGTGCCACCGTGCATTTTTATATAATATCTGTGTGTCCCAAGAGGGTGTTATTTGAATATATTTGCATATAGCATATACTACAGGTACCCAGATGTGATGAGGCTTTTGCTAATAAGTATTTCCAAATCAAGGGAGATTTTTTGCTGTGCTCCTGGGCCTTCTAGGCTAGATCAGAACAGGCCCACTGTACCCTCTATATGGGTTTAATTATTCCAAGGGAAGATTCCAACGATACTGCAAAGAGTATTCCTAACCTTTCCAGATATATCAGAAGTCTGGAGGACTCTGGGAATCATTCTACCTATAAGTATTCCTCAGAAAAGAGTAGCTCCAGCACCAGAAACTCTTTCCTCTATCTAGCTTTGTCCAAAGCAGTTTTGGACCCCTATTCCGTCCCTGTCACAGCCCTTCTCTAGATTCCAGAAGTTGCAAGAGCGGTATTTGTGACCCCAGCATTTGAGTTTCTACAAAGTGTGAATGGCCAAACTCACTTAGCAGAGAGGCACGATTAATGGCAAGAGGCAGCTATGTCCTTCAGCAGGATCCATTCTGCCAGTCTTGGAGACTCGTTTCTACCTTGGCATTCTTCTGGACAATTACTCTCTCTCTGACTACAAAAGTAAGTATTTGGGGGGAAGGTTTGGGCAGGAAATCACAGCTGTATTAAAACTTTCATTAAGTAAAATAAAATGTCGAGGAGGAGAGGTAATGGAGAAATGAAGGGCGGAAAAACCCACCTCCTAACTTTATTTTAATCAAAAACTTGGCTTTGGCCTTCTTTCTAACTAAACACTCTCATATATTGATTCAAAATGAGTGTCAGTTGTTAATACACGTAAACCAATTCAAAAGACCAGAAGTGAGCAGAAAAATCCTAGAAAATTTACAGTGGGTTCTGCCTACTGGTAACTGAAGATTCTGACTTACTAAATTTTTTCTAATACACTCGAATTTACCAATTAAAACAATTTTTGGAAATTGTTTTAATTATTTGTTTTGAGGGAGGAGCAGAGAGAGAGAGGGAGGGCGAGAGAATCCCAAGCAGGCTCCACACCATCAGCACGGAGCCTGACTTGGGGCTCGAACCTATGAACCAGGAGATCATGGTGACCTGAACTGAAACCAAGGGTCGGGCACTCTGAGCCACCCAGGTGCCCCAAAACAACTTTTTTTCCCTAATACTGAAGACATCAGCAGAGTTAAGATGTTCTCAATGTAACCTCTCATCTACTCCTATTAACCTATGGTGTGCAAAGCATATCCTTTTTAAATTTTGAGGTAGCTGATTGAAAAAAAATGTGTGTGTGTTTGTGTGTGTAGTAACTATTTAAGAGACATTGCAAATGAACTCTGTTCTGCAAGTAAAACACATGAGGAGAAGCAATCTTTAGTGAGAGGCAGAAAATTAAAAAAAAAAAAAAACAGACTTATTCCCATTTTTTAAAATTTCAAGTGCTCTGGATTATTCTGACTTAAAAGAGGGAACATTTACTGCTGATCACCATGTGCTCTGTTCATGCCCTGAATTCGTGGGGGGAGATCACAACTTTGTCACACGGAGCGGAAGAGAAACAGTTGTCAGAGTTTGACACATTTTCCAATAGAAGAAAAATCCAGTCGCCAACTACATATGGGTTCATTTTGGGTTCCTGGCACTGATAACACATCAGCATGTCTTACGAAACTTGTGCATGGCATGTTATTGCAGCTGTATATCATCAGAGAGAAAAAAAATAATTGGTTTTCCTTAGAGTATCTCGAAGTTGATGTCATATTCAATAACCCTGTAGTTGAAAAATCCATATATGATGGATGAAGTTTGGACTATCTTGAATTTAATTCCTCCTCCTGTGCCAGCTTCTACAGGCCCTGGCGTACCTGTCATTTTGAGGTGAGTGCGTGCATTATCTAGAAAATGCAACCAGGTGTTCCTTTTGCCAGAATATGAACTATAGGAGAACAATTTGTCTCACATGTACAACAGTCTCATTCCTCACCCTTAACTATGCCAAGGAAGAGCCAGTTTCAACTTGGAACCCCACACCAGGGTCAGTGCCAAGGCGCAGTTTGAATTAGTGCTGTGCATTACAGAGTGAGGGGGACAGCTTCTCCTTCTGTAGAATGGGGACTCTGGAGACAGGCCTTAAACAGACCAGCTTCTAAAGTAGGGTCCCAGGCCCGTCACCAACATATCTCATCAAGAACTCTTCCTTGGGAGAGTAAATACTATTTTTGGATCTGCTCATGTGGACTCTCAAAAAGAAAACATTCAGAGCTTTGTCTCTGGTCCAGACCAAAAAAAAAAAGCCAACTTAGATGTAGTCTCAAGGCCCCCATCTCATCAGCATTACAGGGCTGACCTCAGGATGCAGCCTCTAGAGCCTGGGGGTCTGGCTTGATTTGGAACTTTTGGACACAGCCTGGCCTCCTGTTGGAAGTGATGCGTCCATATTTTGGAATTCAGATTTGTAAAACGTGGGATGCAAAATAATCTGTCGTCTTGTACTCGGTTTTATGTTGTACAGCTGACGAACACACGTGGTTACAGAAGAGCAAACCTCCCCACCTTGGTTTATGCATCCCTAATTTGAAATGTAAGTATAATATAATCTTGACAAAGTTAATCTTACCTCTGGCCAGAGGGCAGAGCTGTCTGCATTGTTAACAACTTGGAGGTGAATTCCTTTAATATTATTTAAGACAGCAGATGAGGAAAACATAACGTCCTTACCGATTAGCAAAGCTTCTTTCTCTGATTTTAAGCCTTGGCTTCTTTTTTCCATATTGTTCTCTCGGTCTTGGTTGACCAATGCGACTGTCAACACGTTGATTTCCTATGAAGTTAAACAAAAACCACAGAGGTGTTCATGTAGATTTTGTGCATTTCAGTGAGCCACCTGGTCTTTTCAACTCTATAAAAAAAAGGTCATCACTTCCATTTATAACTGAACATCAACTCTTATAAGTAATTGATCTATGTGCTCAACAATAAAAAAGTAGTACTAAAACTTAGGCTCCTCGCCGCTGCTCCCAGCAGACCAAGTAACTATGCAAAAGTAGCAAATTTGGCATAAGTTATCTCAGGTTTCTGTCCATGTTTTGATTAATCTCTGTTAACAAAAACTATTTTATTGTAGCCAAACATGCTTTTATTTCAAATATAAAAAAACTTCCCCCAAAGCATGTACGAACTGATTTATAATACTATGCTAGTAACTTGTATGTGTGTGTAGAGAAATAGGGCCTATTGGGAAGGTGAGATAGGATTGTTATTAGAAGTGTTTAAGTTGAATAAGTAGATGTCCTTATACACAACTGCAAAAGGTAGATAAATTCTTTTCTTCGGAAACTAAAAATGAAGAATTATACCACAAACCAGTAACATGTGGAACATTGAAGTTGAACTATTTTTAGTTCTTTCTGTGGTCTTTTCTGTTGAGAAACAGAGAAAAACATTTAACTCCTATTCTCCCGGACCTGATATTAGGATTCAAAATGGGGAATGATTTAATAGAAAATCAAATGCAACGATCAGAGACCTACATATATGGGATAGAATCATTAGGGTAGCCGAGGCTTGGAGGGACATTTCTCACTGAAAGATAGGTCCCAAAGAAGGATGGGCATATTGGGCAGAGAGTTAAGGATACTGTCTCTATTAGATGATGAGAAATCTGCCAGAAGGACAGAGGTTAGTAGGGAGGGACAAAGGAGGACTTAGAAGGTCTGGGCAAAAGGTTTGGCAGGTGGTACCGGGACAGGAACTGGTTACAGGGATAGACGCTGATCTAGTCAATACAACTTGACAAAATTAGCCAGATAAAAGAATAGGGAAATAGTTGGGAGCATGTTGAACCTGTAAAGAGCATAAACCCTGTCTGAAGGCATTCAAATAAAAGAAAAAGAAGAAAAAAATAACAAACCTCAGTGTATATTAATCACAAAAGATCTGGGAGCTGAATTTACCCTACGAGCTATTGCTTTGGGAATCGGGCGTAATTATAGCAATTGGCAGGGAAAAAAAAGGCTCTAAGAAATTGCAATTTGGTGAACACTTTGGAGGCTCCTCTAAAGGTCCCACTTACCTGCAGAAGATGAGTAAGGTAAAGAATCGAGGGAATCACAGCGGGGTGGTGGATTGATCAGAAGGAAAATGCTGGTTGGCTAGAGGGTACCTGAGGACTGAGGCTGACAGCGGGAGGGTGCCCATAAGGACAGGGGTCAGTATGGTCCCAGGCAAGGCTGAAGCCAGCTGCACCACTAGAGATGAAAGATGTCCTTATACTTCCCAAAAGGGATCTTGGGAATCAGCGCCGGTAGAAACATAGTCCAGAATGTTCAAACAGACTAAACCTAAAGGCTGACGTAGATGAGATCAGAAGAGGAGTTCCAGGAAAGATGTAGGGATACCCTCTGCGAGGAAACAACATGGCTGCGTTTTAAGGGCTAGAAGAGGTTTCGGAGGAAAGAGACGGAAAGACGTTACCGAGGATGATGACTGCAGCATTTAAGAACAATACAAATAATGAACCTCAGGGATTAGCGGAAACAGTATCTATAGGAGAGGGTGATCTGTTCACAGCCTGGATGGTACCCAGAGGCCAAATGAAATTACTGGGGAGCGTTTAGCAGACAACAGGCCCACGTTAACTGACAAAACTGAGTGGGGTCCTGGAGCCGTCACACAGGTGAGGATCCAGGTTTAGGAAGGGAACTGGACCCCAGGGGCAGGCAGTACATCAGGAGGCAGCAAGGGATGGCAAGGGCAGAACACGCTGAGACCACTCTAGGGTGCTGTTAGGCCTTTGTGCCCTATTCAAAGCTGGAGGGCATGTCGAGCAAGTCCCAGCAGATTCTCCAAGGCGCCGATAACCGCCTACCACTGACTGTTGCTTTGATGATGACTTAGGGTCGTGTCTATGAGGATGGAAAGAGGAGTCCTGGGAAATATCTTTGAGACCGAATACGGCAGCACGTGCTCTGCTAACCACAACGGTGTTCTCCTACATGGTCGCCGCCAGTGACTCTGGAGGGGACACGCCTCTCTGCAAGGCTTCAACAGCAATGCAGGAGGCACGGGTCCAACAGAGACCCGAGGCTTGGCAGTGCTTCAGCCTCCGGGCACCACTGTGGGTTCTGCCCAGGGTACATAGGCGGCGCTGTTCTTTTGACTCCTCCGGCAGGGAGAAGAACTGTTCTGGGAAGACTACAGGACCGAATGAAACTGATCAGGCAGGCTCCAAGAAGTGCCTGGATGTTGTAATAACTTGGGTGTCAAGAACCCGCTAAAGGGGAACTATCATTTCCATGATAGAGCGAGGGGTGTCTAAGCCTACTGAGAGCCTTGGGGCCACAACATCACTGGGGAAGCGGACCAACCCGTGGCCACTCAAAAGCGGTACTAATGACCAAGTGCCCTGGAGCCCAAGCCGGCCTCCGGCATGGGCTTCTGCACAACAAAAGACAGAATGGCAAGAGAGCAAAAGTGATGGGGACAGGGTAAGGAAGGGAACCCCCACCTCTGAAGCGGTGAACAGCATTGGGGAGGGACAGGACTGGGGACCTGGAACTCCTCTGTCCTTGGACACAGAGAAAAAAAAAGCCATGGTTTAAAAGAGCGCCGAGCTAGCTCAGTCCATTAGCGTCCGACTCTTGATTTCAGCTTAGGTCATGATCTCACAGTTTGGAAGTTCAAGCCCCATGTGGGGCTCTGCGCTGTGTCAGTGTGGAGCCTGCTTGGAATTTTCTCTCCCACTCTCTCTGCCCCACTCATGCCATCTGTCTCTCAAAATAAACCTAAAAAAAGATTTTTTAAAAAAGAGTGACCAGCATCCCTAAGAGCCAGCCCTTCAAGCTCCACCAAATGGCAGAAGAGCTGTGGGGACACTCTCTGGGTCACAGGGACCAGAGAACAACACGGTTTATGCATAGACCAGAGGTAGGTCTGTACCCTCAGGTCCTCCAGACAAACATCAGCCCTGGATGCACTTGGGCGCACACACACACAAAGCCGTAGTTTAAAAGAGTAGCTGGCATGAAAAACAGCCCGCTCTAGAATTCTGCTAATGGTAGGGGTAGCTGTGGGAGGGCTCTCTGGGTGGGAGGGGCTGATACACAGTCTCTGCTCACTACCCCTCCCACACACTTTGAAAGCACAGAGTGATGTCCTGGCCTGCTGCCTCAGTGAGCCCTGGACCCCTAGCCCACACCCCTACCAGCCAGCCCACCAAGGCGGCCACAGGGCGTGCACACTGGGATATCCTTAGTTAGCACTCACTACAGCTCCAGCCTTCGTGCTAAGATCACAGTCACAAGGCCCCCCCAGAATGCTCAAGGCCCACATCGCTTTGGCTTCAGATGGCTGGCTAGGGCACCCCCCGTGTAGAGCACTCCAGAATGTTTTGGCTGACATGTGCTTGAGATCCAGTTGCCCTGCCAGGGTGCCCCAAACCCCAGTCCGTGCCTGCATCAGTTCCAGTCATCCCATCAGGGCGCCCCCTGTGCAGAGCACCCCAACACTCCTTTGCCCACATTGGCCTTGGCTTTGGTTGCCCGACCAGGGAACCCCCTGCATGGAGTACCCAGAGACACCTCAGATCGCACCAAATTCAGTGAAAGCTGTCCTGCCAGGGCGCCCTCTGCACAGAACACCCCAGAACCTCCTGGCCTGTACCCCACCTCAACGCCATCCCCTCCTTCGGGGCATCCTCTGCCAAGAGTCCCGAAACATCCCGGTTTACATCCACTTCAGCTTCAGCCATCCTGCCAACGTGCCCCCTGGGCTTCGAGCCCCAGGTCCACCTGGTTTGTACCCACTTTAGTTCCAGCTACATTGTCAAGGAAGGCTCTGTGCAGAAAACTCTGGGAACTCCCGGCACCCACACTGCCTTAGCTCCAGCCACGCTGCTAGGGCACCCCTTGCACAGGGTGCCCCGGACAGCCCGGGTCACACCCATTTCAGCTGTCTTGCCAGGTGCCCTCAGCGCACAGAATCCTAGGATACCCTGGCCCGCATCCGCTTCAGCTGTCCAGACAGGACACTCTCTGTGTGGAAAGCCCTGGGGTCCCCAGCCCATGCCCGTCACAGCTCAAGCCAGCCAGCAGAGATCGCCAAGGACACACCATCTACCTGGAGGATGACCATATACAGGATAATTCCTTCAGGTTTAGGAGAAGTAACTGTTACACCTAATCCACAGAAACAAACACAGAATGTTAAGCAAAACAGGGAGACAGAGGAATATGCTCCAAAATAAAGAATAAGACAAACCCTCAGAAAAAGAACTACATGAAATGGAGACAGGCAATATGCCTGATAAAGAATTTAAAGTAATGATCATAAAAATGCTCACTGGGCTGGCGAGAAGAGTGCAAGAATTCAGTGGGGCCTTCAATGAAGAGGTAGAAAACGTAAAAAACAACCAATCAGAATTGACTACAATCACTAAAATAAAAAACACAGTAGAGGGAATCAGTGGTAGATTATCAGATGCGGAAGAATACGTCAGCGATCTGGGAGGTAGGGTACTGGAATGCACACAAGCTGAAAAGCAAAACAGAAATGAATTAAAAAAATGAAGGCAGGTTAAGGGATCTTTTGGACAACACTCAGCAAACAAACATTTGCATTATTGGGGTCCCTGAAGAAGAGAGAGAAAGGGGTAGAAAATTTATATGAAGAAATAATAGCTGAAAACTTCCCTAACCTTGAGAAGGAAACAGACATCTAGGTCCAAGAAGCACAGGACATTTCAAACAAGATGAACTCAAGGAGGTCCACACCATGACACATAATAATTAAAATGTCAAAGGCTAAAGATAAAGAGAATTTTAAAAGCAAGAGAGAAGCAAAAAAATTCTTAGAAAGGAAATAAAGCCCTATAAAGCCCTATAAGACTGTCGGCTGGGGGCGCCTGGGTAGCTCAGTTGGGTAAGCGTCCAACTTCAGCTCAGATCATGGTCTCATGGTGCGTGGGTTCGAGCCTTGTGTTGGGGTCTGTGCTGACAGCTCAGAGCCTGGAGCCTGCTTCTGATTCTGTGCCTCCCTCTGTCTCTGCCCCTCCCTCACTCATACTCAGTCTCTCTCTCTCTCTCTCTCAAAAATAAATAAACATTGAAAAAAATTAAAATACTGTCAGCTGATTTTTTCAGCAGGAACTTTGCAAGCCAGCATGGAGTGCCATGATATAATCAAAGTGCTGAAGGGAAAAAACCTACAGTCGAGAATACTCTACCTGGCAAGGTTATGATTCAAATTTGAAGGAAGGGAAAAGTGTTTCCCAAACAAAAGATAAAGGAGTTTATCACCACTAAACCAGCCATAGAAGAAATGTTAAAGGGACTTCTTTAAGTGGAAAAGAAATGGCCACATGAGCTGTAATAAAATATGAATAAAAAGATACAAAATATAATAGAATATACATAAAACATGGAGAAGGGAGTAAAAAGGGAAGAGAAGGGGGGAAAAGAGTTTTTTTTCTTCTTTTAAGAATATGTCTGAACTTAAATGACCATTAAATTAACACAGACTGCTATTTACTTAGGATATTATATATAAACCTCCTGGTAACCATAAACCCAAAACCTATCATACATACACAAAAAATAAAGAGAGTAGCCAAACACATGACTACAAAAACTCATCAATCATGAAGAAAGACAGCAAGAGAAGAAAAAGACAACTAGAAAACAATTAACATAGTGGCAATAAATATATACCTATCAATTAAATGAGAATGGCCTAAATGCTCCAATAAAAGCAGAGCGAGTGGCAGAAAAGATAAAAACAAAACAACAATGAAACACAAGACCATCTAAACACCGCCTACAAGAGACTCACCTCAGACCTAAAGACATACAGCGTGAAAGTGAAGGCGATGGAAAAAAAACATTTACCATGCAAATCAAAACAAAACAAAACCCAAACAAAACAGAACAAAGCTGAGACAGCAATGCTTGCATCAAGACAAAACAGACTTTAAGACAAAGACTATAATGAGACAGAGAAGGGCATTACCTAATGATAAAAGGATCATTGCAACAAGACGATAAAACAATTATACATATCTATGTAGCCGACACTGGAGCACCTAAATACATAAAACAAATGTTAAGGAACATAAAGAGAGACTGTGATGGTAATACAATAGTTAGGGGGCTTTAACACCCCACTCACATCAATGGATAGATATCCAGGCAGAAAATCAATAAAGATACAGTGTCTTTGACACGTAAGGCCAGATGGACATAACAGATATATACAGAACATCTATCCAAAAACAACAGAATACACATTCTTTTCAAGTGCACATGCAACATTCCCCAGAATAGATTGCATGAGGTCACAAAGCAAGTCTCAACAAATTTAAGAAGGTCAAAATCATACTATGCATCTTTTCTGACCACGATGGTATGAAACTGGGAATAAATCACAAGAAAGACACTGGAAAAAACAAACACATGGAAATGAAACAACATGATACTAAACAACCAACGGGTCAGTAAAGCAAACAGGGAAGAAATAAAAATTTACATTGGAGACAAATGAAAATTAAAGCACAACAGTCCAGTGCAGTGAAAGCAGTTCTAAGAGGGAAACGAGTGACACAGGCTGACCTCAGGAAACAAGAAAAAAGCTCAAATCAACAATCTAACCTTACATCTAAGGAAACTGGAAAAGAGAACAAAGCCCAAGGTGAGTAGAGGGAAGGAAATGATAAAAGATCAGGGTGGAAATAAATAACATAGAGACTGACTGACTGAAACCGAGAGTTGTTTGTTTTTGTTTTTTTTTTTTGAGAAAATAAACAAAATTGATAAACCTTTAGCCAGACTCATCAAGAAAAAAAAGAGAAGGACCCAAATAAATGAAATCAGAGATGAGCGAGAAGACCTGATGCCACAGAAATCAAAAGGCTTATAAGAGAATACTATGAAAAATTACATGCCAACAACTTGGATAACTTCGAAAAAATGGATAATTTCTAGAAACATAATAATCTTTCAAGACTGAATCAGGAAGAAATAGAAAATCTGAACAGACTGATTACTAGTAACAAAATTGAATCAGGAATGAAAAAAACTACCAAAAAATAAAAATCTAGGAGCAGAAGGATTCACAGATGAATTCTGCCAAACATTTAAATTAGAGTTAATACATATTCTTGTCAAACTATTCCAAAAATAAAAGAGGAAGGAAAGCTTCCAACTATATTCTATGAGGCCAACATTGCCCTGGTATCCAAATCAGACATACACCAGAAAAAACAGAAAACTACAGGCCAATATCCTTGATGGACATTGATGCAAAATCCTCAACAAAGTATTAGCAAACCACATTCAAGAATACATTAAAAGAATCATTCACGACAATCAAGTGGGGTTTACTTTGGGGATGCAAGGATGGTTCAGTAGTCACAAATCAATTAACATGATATATCACATCAACAAAACAGGATAAAAAAAATCATAGGATCATCTTAGTAGAAGCAGAAAAGGAGCTGACAAAATTAAACATCCATGATTGATAAAAATTCTCAACACAGTGGGTGTAGAGAGAACAGACCTCAAGATAATAAAGGCCATATATGAAAAACCCACAGTTAACATCATATTCGATGGGGAAAAACAGAGCTTGTCCTCTAAGATCTGGAACTGGACCACTTTTATTCAACATAGTACTGGAAGTCCTAGCCATAGCAGTCAGTGAAGAAATAGGGATCCATATTGGTAAAGAAGAAGTTAAACTGTTTGCAGATGACCTACTACTATATATAGCAAATCCTAAAGACTCCACCGAAACACTACTAGAAGTAATAAATGAATTCAGTAAAGTGGCAGGATACAAAAGTGATACCCAGAAATCAGCAGTGTTTCTATACACTAATAATGAACTAGCACAAGGAGAAATCAAGAAATAACTCCATTTACAATTGTGCCAAAAAGAATAAAATGCCTAGGAATAAACTTATCCAAGAAAGTGAAAGACCTGTACTCTATAAAACACTGATGAGAGAAACTAAAGATGACACAAACAAACAGATGTGGTTTTAGAAGAATATTTTTAAATGTCCATACTACTCAGGGCACTCTACAGATTTAGTGCCACCCCCCCCCCCCGCCATTAAAATACCAACAGTATTTTTCACAAAACGAGAATACTCTTAAAATCTGAATGGAACCAGAGAAGACTTTGAATAGCCAGAGCAGTCTTGAGAAAGAAAAAGTTAGAGGTTTTAGAATTCCAGATTTCAAGAGATACTACAAAACTACAGCTTTTGAAACAATATGGTACCGGCACAAAAACAAATATATAAATCAAGGGCACAGAATAGACAGCCTCAAAAGAAACCCACACTTACATGGTAAATTAATCTATGACAAAGGAGGCATGAATATACAGCAGGGGGAAAAAAAACACCGGACCACTTCCTAACACCGTACACAAAAATAAACTCAAATGGATTAAAGACCTAAATATGAGACCTGAAACCTAAAATGTAAAAATCCTAGAAGAAAACACGGGCAGTAAATTCCCAAACATTGGCCTTAGCAACATTTTTTATAGATATGTCTCCCATGGCAAGTGAAACAGAAGCAAAAATAAACTATTGGGACTGCATCAAAATAAAAAGCTCTGGTACAGTGAAGGAAACTAACAACAAAACAAAAAAGGCAACCTACTCAATGGGAGAAGATACTTGCAAATGATATATCCCAAAAAGGCTTAATATCCAAAATATATGAAGAACTTACACAGCTCAACACCAAAAACCCTCCAAACAATCCTATTTAAAAATGGGCAGAGGACCTGAATAGACGTTTTTCCAAAGAAGACCTATAGATGGCCAATTCTTCCAAAGAAGGCAAATAGATGGCCAATAGTCATATGAAAAAATGCTCACTATCACTAATCACCAGGGAAATGCAAATCAAAACCACAATGAGCTATAACCTCACACTTGTGAGAATGACTAAAATCAAGAACACAAGAAACGACAAGTGTTGGTGAGGATGTGAAGAAAGAGGAACACTTGTGCACCACCGGTAGAAATGTAAATTGGCATCGTCACTGTGGAAAACAGTATGGAGACTCCTCAGAAAATTAAAAATAGAAACACCTCCAGGCAGGCGGAGGTCACATCCCGCAGCAGACCAACAGGACCTTGCCTACACCCCCTGCCCTGGCCCCTCGCTATCCTGTGGACTCATCCCCACCAGCCCTGCAGCGGGGGTGTTATAAAAGCAGGTCCACAGCAGACGGGTGCATTTGCTAACACCGTGTGCCCTGCCCCCAAATTATCCTGCAGACGTACCCCTACAATACGCCCTTGGCCAGAGCCCATCCAAAGCCGTGCCACAAGCCTGGCAGGACACAAGCACGTGCAACAGGGGCCAGCACCGCTCCAACGTGACTCTTGCCCCAAGGAGCATGGAAGAGAACCACACACAGCAGTCCAACTACACAGCCCCAGAAGTGGGCTGGGGGCAGACATCTGGATGGCCGCAGGCCTCTCCCACCAATGAAAGCTTCTCAGGAAGCTTTCACAAGGAAAGCACCCTGCAAGTTTGGTGCTACTGGATCTCTAGCAAATGCCTGGTCTGACTCAACTCAAGTCCGGGGCAGCCCAGAATGGCCCACTAACAACACAGGGACCAAAACCCTGCCCTCAACAGGCAAAGACAGCCATTGCAGACGACTGGACCGGAGGCACACTGCAGCTGAGACACAACAGCAGAGTGCACACAACATTCATAGGAGACGCCCCCGAAGCTCCAGGTTCTGGTGGAGAAGGGATACCGCGCTTCGTGGCACTATAGGATGTCTTCTGATGTAGCTGACATTCCAAACACACAGAAACAGACACAGTCAGACAAAATAGGGGGGCAGAGGGATATGTCCCACATGAAAGAACAAAACAAGTCACAGCAAGGGGGCTAAACAAAACAGAGATCAGTAACATGCCTCATAGAGAATTTAAAGGAATGATCACAAATGCATTCACTGGACTGGAGAAAAGAGTGGAGGACCTCAGTGAGACCCTTAAAAAAGAGATCGAAAGCATAAAAAAGAACCAGTCAGAGATGAAGAATTCAATAACTGAAATTAAAAATACACTAGATAGAATAAATAGATTAGGGGAAGTAGAAGAACGGATCAGTGACCTGGAGGACAGAGTGATGGAAAACAAGCTGAACAGAAGAGAGGAAAAAATAAATAAAAAATGAAAATGGACTTGGGGAACCCAGCGACACCATCAAGCATAATAACATTTGCAATATAGGGATCCCAGAAGGAGAAAAAAATAAAAAGGAACATAAAATTTATTTGAAGAAATGATAGTTGAAAATTTCCCAAATCTGGGGAAGGAAACAAAAATCCAGATCCAGGGGGCGCAGAGACAAATGTCCAGGACTAGACAGCTTCACAGGTGAGTTCTACCAAATATTTGAAGAAGAGTTAATACCTATTCTTATCAAACTGTTTCAAAAACCAGATGAGGAAGAAAAGGTTCCAAATTCATTCCAGGATAGAAGAATTACCCTGATTCCAAAGCCAAATAAAGACTGCACAAAAAAGAAAACTATGGGCCAGTATCTATGGTGAACATAGATGCAAAAATCATCAACAAAATATTAGAAAAGTGAATCCAATGATACATTAAAAAAAATCATTTACCATGAAAAAAAAAATCATTCACCATGATCAATTGGATTTATTCCTGGCATGCAAGGGTAGGTCAATATTCACAAAGCAGTCAATGTGATATATAAAACCAAGAGAAAGGATAAAAACCATATTATCATTTTCAATAGATGCAGAAAAAGCACTTAACAAAGTACAACATCCATTCATGATAAAAGCCGGTTTAGAGGGAACCTCAAAATAGCAGGTTTAGAGGGAACATACCTCAATGTAGTAAAGGACATATATGAAGAACCTGCAGCTGACATCATACTCAATGGTGAAAAACTGAGAGCTTTTCTCCTAAGGTCAGGAACAAGAAAAGAATGTCCACTCCACTCTCACTACTTTTATTGAACATAGTACTGTAAGTCCTAGCTACAGTAAACACATAAGAGAAAGAAATAAAAGGCCTCCAAATGGGTAAGGAAGAAGTAAAACCTTCACTATTTGCAGATTACATAATATTCTTTATAAAGAAAATCCTAAGACTTAAAAAAAAAACTACCAGAAGCGATATATGAAATAAGCAAGATTGCAGGATATAAAATCAATATACAGAAATATGTTGCATTTCTATACACTAATAATGAAGCAGCAGAAAGAGAAATTAAGCAAACAGTCTCATTTACAATTGTGTGAAAAAGAATAAAATACCTACAAATAAACTTTACCAAGGAGATGAAACACCTGTATGTACTCTGAAAAGTATAAAATATTGATTAAAGTAATTGAAGATGATAAAAAAATAATGGAAAGGCATTACATGCTCATGGGTTGGAAGAACAAATACTGTTAAAATGTTCCTACTATACAAAGCAATCTACAGATTTAATCCAATCTCTATTAAAATAGCAATAGTGTTTTTCACAGAACTAGAGTAAAGAATCCAAAAAATTTCTATGGAACCACAAAAGACCCTGAATAGCGATAGCAGCCTTGAAAAAGAAGAACAAAACTGGAGGTATCACAGTCCCAGATTTCAAGATATACTGCAAAGCTGCAGTAATCAAAGAAGTATGGTTCTGGCACAAAAACAGACACATTGATCCATAGAATAGAATAGAATAGAATAGCCCAGAAATAAGCCCACAATTATATAGTTAGTGAATATTTAATCAAGGAGGCAAAAATATCCAACAGGAAAAGTCTATTCAGGAAAAAGTGCTGGGAAAACTGGTCAGCTATATGCAAAAGAAGGAACCTGGACCACTTTCTTACACCATACACAAAAATAAACTCAAAATGGATGAAAGACATGGGCGACCTGATACCATAAAAATCCTAGATGAGAGCATAGGTAGTAATGTCCCCGACATCAGCCATAGCGACATTTTTCTAGATGTCTCCTGAGGCAAGGGAAACAAAAGGACAAATAAACAGGACTACATCAAAATAAAAAGCTTCTGCACAGAAAAGGAAACAACAAAACTAAAACAAAACCTACTGAATGGGAGAAGATATTTTTAAATGACATATCTGGTAAGGGGTTATTATACAAACTATATAAAGAACTTACACAACTCAACACCCAAAAAACGAATAATCCAATTAAAAAATGGGCAGAAGAAATGAACAGACATTTCTCTAGAGAAGACATCTAGATGGCCAACAGACCCAAGAAAAGTTGTTCAATATCGTTAATCATGAGGGAAATGTAAATCAGAACTACAATGACCTATCACCTCACAACTGTCACAATGGCTAACATTAACAACACAAAAAACAAGTGTTCGAGAGGATGTGGAGAAAAAGGATCCCTCTTGCACTGCTGGTGGGAATGCAAACTGGTAAAGGCACTGTGGAAAATAATACGGAGGTTTCTCAAAAGTTAAAAAGGAACTACCCTATGATCTAGTAATTGCACTACTGGGTATTTACCCCAAAAAATACAAAAAACACTAATTCCAAGGGATATGTGCAGCCCTATGGCTATTGCAGCATTATTTACAATAGCCGAGATAGGGAAGCTATCCATCAGTTCACGAATGGATAAAGAAGAGGTGGTCTATATATACAGTGGAATATTATTCAGCCATAAGAAGAATGAAATCTTGCCACTTGCAACGACATGGATGAAGATACAGAGGATCTAAGCAAAATGAGTCAAAGAAAGACAAACATCATATGATTCTTTCATATGTGGAATTCAAGAAGCAAAACAAATGATCAAAGGAAAGAGAGAGAGAGAGAGAGGCAAAACAAGAAAGAGACTGATGGTTACCAGAACAAACTGATGGTTACCAGAGGGGAGGTGGGCGGAGGGATGGGAAATAGGTGATGGGGATTAAGGAGTACACCTGCCATGATGAGCACTGCGTGATGTGTGGAACTGCTGAAATACCATATTGGACACCTGAAACCAATGCAACACTGAATCTGACTACTCTGGAATTAAAAGAAAATAAAATGAAATATAAATAAATTAATTAATTAAAACAAAAAACAAAGCAGCATATTTGCAACTTCTATCCCCTCTTTCCATGTTTCCCCTTAGTGCCTACAAATCTAAATGGTCATCCAATGTTTGTCACAAGAGCTCCTTCATCATGACTGGTTGAGGCAAAGAATACAGAGAGAATGTGGGGCTAAATAATTTCCCAAGTCACACCTCTGTCGCATTTTCAGCTAAGCCCGGTTTTCTGTTCAGCCATCCAATGAATATTTACGCTGCATACGTGTATTATATGCCTACTGTATGCCAAGTAATGCTAATGTGTTCAGGGTACTGAGTCTAAAGTGTCAAGAAGTGTGTGCCTCCCCCCCCCCCCCCCCGGGGTCGGCAAGCAAGTCTTTTATAAAAGGTCTGTAAGAAAGCTTATGGGAAATGTCGGTAGATGAAGCTGGAAAAGTAGGTAGATGATGATAAGGAGTCTGGATTTTACTTGGAAAGCTTAAGTACTGAAGGTTGTTCAGCAGAGGAGTTACGTGAGTGATTCCGCATGTTAGGAAAATCGTTCGGAGGGAAAGGAAATTGGAGGCAGGGATGCCAAGTTGGGGTCTACTGCAAATAGCCTGTTTATTGTTTACTTTTCATGATAAGGGTTCAAAACCACGTCAGTGGTGTGTAGAGTGCAAAGTGTAAGAGCTACTTAAGAGGTAGAACTAAAAAAATCTGATGGCCTGGTGGATGAGTAAATGTAAGGACGAGCAAGTACCTTGGTGAACCGGAAAACAGCAAGTATAGGAGATGATGCCTCCAAGGTTGGAAATGTTGAACTTAAGTATTCCATGACATCTTGTCAAGATATTGTGGAGAAAAATAGGATGTAGAGGTTTTTGAGCTTAGAAGCAAGGCCCGGACAGCTCTTTCTGTAGGCCATTTGTGTTTGCAGCCAGCAACCTTCATGTCCCCTCCTTTTGGGGCAAAGAAAAGTCTGGCTTACTACTTGATATAGAAGAGGTGGATTCCCCAAGCTCAGTGTTCCTCTCCTGTCACATAGCCCACTGCATGAGCTTCCGTCTGGGCTCCTCTGTGGGGCAATTATCAGGTTGTTGGATCCATGAGGATAAATCTGGTGAAGCTGGGATGGCTGCTTGGTGGCCCAAAGTCCTCAAAAGAGGGCTTGCCAAGACCTTTTCTGAGAACAACCCATCACATTAGGCACAAATCAGCCATAATAGTAAACACTATTAGTAAATAGATAGTAAATAAAAAATAGTCAAAAAAAGAGTACATTTCAAGAATATGATTTCAAGGGTATCAGAGGCCATAACCAGTGTATGCTTCATATCTAACCCTGGAAGAAACGTGGTTGAAGTCTATGACTCCGCCTATGAATTTCATGTTCTCCACTGAGGATGTTCCAACATAGCTACTAAGTAATCAGGGACACTTTTTTTTACTGGGACATTAGATTGCAAGTTAGAAAGGCTTTGTCCCTTTCTTAAAAATATCACTGCTTTTATTATTCCCTCTCAGCCCACATCTCTAGAAAATGGAAGGGACCTTCTCAGAATAGAAAAGTTTCATCATTAGAAACGTAAAATGATGAAGACGCTTTATCTTTTATCACATCGAAATCCTCTACCCTGATGACGTGACAAGCCCTGAAGAATTATGTGTCTACTCGATGTTAGGGAGACGGGGTTTCAGATGCCTGAAGACTGCAGACTAGATGTGGATAAGAGGAGACAGGATTACGAGAAGGTTACTAAGGACAAACTGTTAATGGTATATCAAGTGTAAGTAGGAAAGAACATGAGGATGGGGATCACAAGTCTCTTCGCGGTGAGATCAATAGGATTATGAAATAGTATTCCAAGGCAAGTGGTGGAAACACCATTCACTTGACACAGTAAAAAGCACTCCAGTCTACAAAATGCCCAATGGGTAACAATTCTGCACTTGGCAAGAGAATGGACACGATTATCTAACAAATCTTTTCTCAGCCTACCTTTTAACTCTAATTTCTGTGACACTTAGAAGGAATCATTAAAGAGCTGGAAGAAGAGGTTTTCAATAACTGGAAACTAGATACCATGGACTTTTTCAAAGACTTTTTAAGAGTCAGCTGCTTGAAGGCAGAAATTTCTCCTCTAAGAATCCTTGTCAATCACTTTGAGAAATGACCAAAGGAATTGATCCACGTAGAAAAGCTCTTTCTCACTAATTTGCTGATCTAGAAGTGTCCCTGTTGTTTTGTTTTCGTTCCCCTCCATCCACCAAACCCCTAAGAACCAAGAACATGGCTTCTCCAGCTTCATAGACTCCTTTTGTTATCCCTTTCATTTCATTGTTCTCGTGACCTTAATCCTTAACTTTGCTGCTATTTCTTTGCTATTACAAAGCTGCTTGAATATGTGGTATACACCCTCTATGTCTACTGCCTTCCCACCTGAAATCTCCACTCTCTCATCCATCAGCCCATGAAACTGTCCTTTGAAAGATTCTCAGTGACTGTTTTTCTCAGTCTCTTACCATGTGATGTCTGACATCGCTGACATCTGTCACACTTGCTCCTGTTACAGAAAAGGTCCTGGTCTTTTTCCTCCTAAAGTTTGTTTAGTTTTCACTGGTTTTTAAATTCCCTCTGCTGGCCCATTACACATGGAGAAGGGCGTTGCCTTGTTCCTCTTATACTCTAACTTTGGGAACTGCCAGAGTTCAGTCACCACTTTCTCTTCTCTATTCCCTTTTACCAGAGGGCTTTCATTCTCCTGGGTTCAACGGTCATCACACTGAACTCTTTAACATCTATTCTTTTCACTGGCTGACCACTGGGCTTGTCTGCTTGAATCTGCCACTACCCAGCTTGAATCCAGCGTGAGGGTGGCCATGAGGTGGCACAAAACGCACCACATACTAGAGTTTTAGCCTGGACTCTTCCACTAACAACTGGTTGACCTTGGGCAAGTTACTTAACCTCTACAAGCCTCAGATCAATTGTCTACAAATGAAGGTGCTGGGCGGAGTAGTCATCTCTGAATAATGCTCGAGGGAGTCCTATCGGCTCTACAGAGGTGATGTGGAAGGTTCCAAGAGCAGACCTCTAGAATTCCCACTCTTTTACTGCTTTCTTCTGTTTTCGAACACAGGACTTCTGTGTAAAGCTTCATTTAAGCAAATGTCCTCATAAAAAAAAAAAAAGTCTGAGCTCAGGTCCTGCCTGATGGGGGTCTTCCAAAATTCTCCAAAATCCAATCCATCTCACCTGTCAGGCTGCAGCCTCTTCTAACTTTTCCATATCTATTAGTAGGACCATCATTCTTCCACCTGCAGGGGCTTGGAATATTCATCTTATTTTGATTCTTTTCTCTCCTGTCCCCTAAGTGCTTCTAAGACCTCTCTAGATCCGAATTCTATCAGCTCTCTGTGCAATGTCTCTCCTGGCCCCTTCCCGTCTCTATTATTGGCACTCTGCTATCAGCTCTTTGACTACCGCGAGAACCTCCTACTTTGTCTCCTCCTCTGGTCTCTTCCTTTTCCAATCTATCTTACATGAGGTTACCAGACCAGTTATCTAAAATGCCACGTTCACTTTGTCACTCTCCAGTTTAAAACGTGGATGCTTTCTGATGCCCTATGGGAAGATGTCAGATCAGACCTGGCATTTCCGGTTCAATCCTACCAAAAATAGCCTATCTTCTGTATATATTATGTCCAGATACGTTCTTCGAAAGCCTTCGGAAGCCTCCTCCCTTTTCTTCATCACTTCCTGCTTACATTTTACACATAGTACAAGGCCCTTATCTCTCAGAGGCCTTTCTTCCAGGCTGTTTGCAAGTTTTCCTTATCGCTGCACATTTTCTATGTCACTTATGTGGCAGTTGATCATTTATACATTTTGATAGAACTGACTCATCTGACTTTGTTTTTTCAGCAAAATCATCAACGCCTTTAGGGCAGTCACCATTTCCAAGCAAGTGAGGCAGCGTGGCTGATGGAAACTGTGTTCTCAATCTGTCACCATTATGTATGTTAACTTTAGGCTCAACTTAGCTTTCTCTTATGTAAAACATGGATAAGGACCCAAAGTTGCTGTGAAAGCCAAATGTCCTATGTGAGACAGTGCTTTTGAACTGTAAACGTCAAGAAATATATACTGCGGCATCATTTCTATCATCGGTCTTCACTTTTATTATTCTCAGGACTGACTGGATACAGAACAGGTGTATAACGCATACTTGGGGTACCGAATCCATGCAAGAATTCTGTATAAGACCTTGACTGCCATTATATGAAAACACGTAGGCAAAAGTGGTGACTGTGGGGGCATTCAAACTGTGCATATTTTCTATTTTCTAAATGTTTGAGGTTGTCTTACTATCCCACTATCCTGATAATTTAAAAAGAAATACAAAGGAGCCAGTCACATATAGATGACAAAATGGTACAGCACAGCCAGTAAGAGCTGACTACTTCACTGAATACCATAATGAGTGACATCCCTCCCCACACACTGAGTAGCGAGACCTTCACCGTGTGACTCCCCTGTGGCACTCCGAGGGCTGGTGGGCTCTATAGCCACTAGTACAAGGTGAGTGGGACAGTCGTCAAGATCAGCAGGGCAAAGATTCACCACGTCACCTCCCATCTGCCGGCACCGCACCATAAGGCTTGCATTCCTTCCCTATTTTCCTTGTTCCGGGGCCTTGTTTTGCTGTTTGCTCCTAAGCCCTACTATTAAACATCACACCTTGTGAATCGAGGGGCCCTGGAGACCATAGTCAAGATGCTAATCAGCTACCTCAATATCCTTTACTCACGTTTTTTTTCTAAGTACCGATGGCAATCCATCAAGTGACATGACAGTCTCCAATAACTGTCAAGCTATTCCTCAGAAGATTATAACTGTGGTCAGGGGAGGAAAGAGAATGGAAGCGCCTTTCACACTTTTCTTGATGGGCCAGTGGCTATCACAGAGCAGGTGCCCAGTGGCTGACAAATGAGGGAATGGCCCTTAAATAATGGTCTGGGAGAGTGGAAAAAATGGATCTGGACACAGAAGACTGGTTCTAATTGCTACTGACTTACTGTGTGCCCTTGTTTCATTATTTGTTCGTAAAAAGTGGGATTTGAAGCACACAATCTCTGCAGCGTCCTCTTGCACCAGAATCCCATGCCTGCTCTGTGTCCTTTTCCCTGACTTGGAACTTCCCTTCAGAATAAGGCAGCCAAGTCAGTACAGACAACATGTACTTATCCTGGATTTCGTTTAGAAAGGAAAGAGGAAGCAGAGGGAGAAAAGCAGTGAAGAAACACATGGATGAGGAAAGGACGGATGAGAAGGAGTACCTGAGGAAGCTTCAAGTTTTCTTATGGTTCAAAGGAAAGTAAGAATGCCTCGGTCCCCAAGAGTGAGCGGGATCTGGGGAATTTTTCTGTGGGTAGGAAGTCGCAAGTCCTTGCTAATCTTCCCACTTGCTGAAGCTTGGTGCTGTCAGCCCCAAGGGTCATGGGCACTCACTGACCTGTGCCCCTTCCTCAGAAGCCTGATGATCAGGGTCTGCATGAGGGGAGCCTCAGAGAGACCATGTGGAAGCAGACATGCAGGGCTCCTGCGGTTAGCTGCCTCGCAGTGCATCCCCCTGTGACGTGCCAAGATGTCCCATCTCCTTGGGATTCCATTGTTGGACCCAGAGGGCATGCATTATGTCCTCAGAGGCTCCAGGAACTGCGTTTTCTAAGATTTCCAATTGCAAAGATTAAGATAGGTGAGAACTGGTTGCAGGCTGTTAAGTGGACCCTTTCAAGAAGGACAGGTGAAAGCTCCGTGTGGTTTAGGTGCCAGAGCTATCCAGATACAGTATTTCTCCTGGTAGCCATCTTGTCTTGTCATTCCTGGTTATATTTATTTAATAAATACTATAGAGTGTTTACTACATGCAGCCAGTATTATAAGAACTTTACTAATGTGAACTCATTTAATCCTTATAACAGCCCTATGAGGTATTACCGCATTCCCCTTTTACAGACGAGGAAAGTGAGGCATACAGAGGCTAATGACTTGCCTAAGATCACACAACTAGGAAGCAGCAGATGTCATATTCGAATCAATGCTGTCTCACTCCAGAGTCCTAATTACTGTGTGAGGCTGCCTCTCTCGAACGCCCTCCTGGCACCTATTACAATCCTCGTCAACTGAAAAATGCCCGTTGAACACTAGGATCAAATCCTCTTCTGAGCGCTGCCTATAGGCCTTGCCCGTTCGGAGCCAGACTGGCTCTTGCATAGTCATGAAAGCAAAGCGGAGCAAGGCAGAAGGCCAGCAGGGGCTTGGCCAAGGAGCAGCGTTAGCAGGGATGGGGCCCGGCTGCCTGCTGTCGTTAGGTGGTGACAGACTTTCTTTGGACGAGGGGACACAGAAGCTATTCTAAAGGGAGAATGGACAGCTTCCGTGTGTGAAACAGAGGAAAGAGGAGAGTTAAAAAAGAGTTAAATAAGTGAAGTCCGGATGACTAGCAGAATAATGATACTAGAATCAGAGGGCACAAAGAATGAGAAGTACAGGCTCCAATAATTTAGAAATACCGGATGTGAGGCCTCGGAAAGGCAGCTGGAAATATGGCGCACGAGCTCAGGAGAGCGGTTGGGCCGGGAATGACTTTCCAGCCCACCTTGCGTCTCTCTCCCTCCTGCACAGTCCCAGCGCACACCTGCTGTCCCAGCAGAAGTATTACCAAGGCTCCCTGTCACCGTCGCGAGTTGCCCAGACTCAGAGAGACTGCTCTACCTTTAATCCTTTCGCGACACAGGAACAACGTCCTCGGCACCTGGAACAGTCCCTTGTAGACAGCGTACCTGCAACCAGTATCTTTTGAAAGAGTAACGAGTGGACTCTCAGTAATAAGTTGTGAATTAAATCAATCTGATCAATCTGTTGCCACACAGAGAGAGCGTAATCATAGGTGAAACTAACCGGTCGTCATAGGGTCTGGTCGGGACGCTTGGCCTGGGGTGGGTGATTTACAAGAAGACTTTGAGGAATATATTGCAGGGGACAGTGAAAAAGCCAGTGCAGTCGCTTTGGCTATTTTGCATTCTTTCAGTTTCTAAATGCATTTGCTGTAGCATCATTTTAAAGTAAAATCATTTCTTCACTATTTTGGATTGAAGAAGGTAAAAAGTGAATTTTTCGTTTGCATCTATTATTAATGCCTTCGATACATTTTGAATTTAAATATTCACTCTTCTGGAGACCATGATAAGCTTATAACCTTGTTCTTCTCCTTTCCTTTCCCAAACTTAAGACAGTTCTCCAGTTTGCTTTAATTCTTAGTTAATAACTTCTCTTGTTTTTTTTTAATACAAATTTGATCTATACATCTTTTCAGTGGAGAAAAGTTATAAAATATAAAAAAATAGAAATTAACTCAAATTTGCCTACCCAGCCGTAAGCATTATTAACATTCAGATATTTACCTTTTATATCTCATATATAACCCTCCCCCCTCTCTCTCTAGAACATAATATACACACACGTATACGTATATGTACACACACATGTATACATATCTGGCTCTTATTTGAAAAATAGGGATTCTCCCACATGTACTTTTAATAAGAGAACGGAGACTTTGACAGGAAAGACTAATTTCAATTTTGTAAAGTTTCCCATTAAATAGTAAGAGTGTCACTGCTGCCTGGATCATAACTTAATTACGGCTATGACAGTTCACACCATGCTCAGACCGTGGTCTCAAGCTGGCAAATGAGTGGCTTTCTTTTGGCATAGTCTTGTGACAGTCATATTAAATACCAATGAGCTAAAGGTGGGAAAACATTCCTTTGTAGTCTAATAACTCCGTTCATTATTTAAAGTGTAAGCTGTAGTATTTTATTTTTAGTTTTGCTATATGCCATTTGTAGGTGTTCCCAAACACACTTGGCCTCAAACACAGTTGTGTGTTTCTCTTCAGTGTGTAAAAAATGTCCCCCACGCCGCTCTGCCTATGCAAGTACATACCCTTCATAGCCTTGCAAACATACTGACATGAAAAATCTCCTTAACCAATAAAAACGGAGGAGCAAACAGAAGAAACTAAAGCGAACTACTTTTAAATGTATGTATGTGCATCCAGAATTAGTTGGTTTGATTTATCTTGTATGATACTGACTCTATTGCTGGTAAAGATTAATTGTATTATGGTGCTCCTGGCATGTTATTTTCCCAGTCCATTTCTCAGTATGACATTTCTTATTTTTCTCCGCTACAAAGCACCCACTATCATAATTTTCACCTGCTGAGTTTACGTTACTAATGATAATATTAAAATTCAGAGTTTTTTGACCTTTATGGTGGTAAATTAGGTCATGAGAATAGATGGGATGCAATCTGATAAATGAGAAAGACATTTCATTATTATTCACGTAAAATGAACTTCACAAGGTTGGCCAGGCACACTATCTCAGTAAACACTCAATTGTCTCCCCTCTCCAACACACCAGAGTCCAGTTGTCTCCTCTGTGTTCTCGCATGTGCGACGCGAGAAATAATTCCGAGAACTAAGTGGCTGGAGGGCTGATGCGCAGTGGATCTGGCATACGAGGTTCTCTGAATAAAAGAATCATACGAGCAATGGTCATGATACTTACTGAACGCTTGGTAGGTGCCAGGTGTTTGTACTATTACATCCCTGTTTACAGATGGAAAAACTGAGGCCCAGAGAAGGGGAGTAGCTTCCTGAGTTCACACACCCGGAAAGCAGTGGCTCCGGGACTGGGCCCCCGACACTCAGACTCTGGAGCTATTAGTCTGTGCTGCTGTCTGAGTCACCTCTCACGGAGTCACAACTTCTCCACTTTGTTCAAATCCCTCATCCTGCCCCAAGTCCTCTTCCTTGCCGAGAGCCAGTCTTTAGTGATTTCCCCTCTTTGCCGTATGCGGTCTCCTCAGTGGGTCATGTGCTCCTTGAGGGCAGTGACTGGGCTGCGGTGGCATATGCTCCCCACGCAGTACTGTGCCTACACCCCTGCACTGGCCCGCACCTGGATGTGGACGGACCCGGCTAAGCTGTGAGTCCGCGGTCTTTCGCGTACTCTCCGAAAGGATGTGATTTCTTACGAACTCCAGTCTGGCAGTTACGAATTAGGTAGTATTTTCTTTCGGGGGCTGAATGGCAGAGAAGTTCTTTCTTGGGCCTCTACCCCTCTTAACGTTCATCAAGTATTTTTTGAGCGTCTACCATACGGTAGGCTTTGTGCTAGACAAGAGCCACAGATGAATCATAGTAGTTCCTATGTGTCCAGGGGATGAGAGGCATAACAAATATATTAAAACACAGTGTGACAGAAGCCATGACAAGGGTTGGCCTTGGGTGCCGTGGGAGCCCAGAGCAGCCCCTAACCTGGACTAGGGTGGAAAGCAGCTGGCAGTTACACAAAGTGTAGTCAGCATCATGTGGGAGTTTGTTGGAAATGCAGATCTGTGGGACCCAGCCCAGATTTACCCAATCCGAAACTCTGGGCTGGAGTCCAGCAATCTGGACTTTTAAGAAGCTCTCCATTAGATTCTGCCGCTTGATAAAGTTTGAGAAATACTGCCTTCGAGAATGGAAGACTCACAGACACACGCCAATTAGGTAAGAAGGCATATGCCAAATGAACACGCATAAAATAAAGGTGAGGTGGGGTGGTCCCTGTATCACCTCCGTTCTAACTTGCACAGTCTACAAGACTTCTGTACACGTCTTCAAGTGAACCAGAATGGAGCACGTTCACCTTCAAGGTCACTTGCCTATAATATCCACAAAGAAGTGTGTGTACCTTTCACCTCACCAGGCCAGGCAGATTCACAGAGCTGTCCCAGGCTGCTAGAAATTCTATGTCAATTACATCGTCCGTCGGTAAGTATTTTAAATGTTACAAACGTATTCACCTACGTGGGCTCATCACTGGGACAGGTTCTGTAAGGCATATACATATGACCTGCCATGAAGGCACGTATGCCTGCATTGAGGCGGTAGGCCTATCGTAACTGGGTTGTTCGGAATGTTTGGAATGCAGATAAATACTGTGGGAATATGGAGAAGATGGTAACTGATTTGGGCTGAGCCTGGGATAAGGCCCCAAGAAAGGGGAATTGAGCTGGGCTTGGAAACAGATGGAATTTGCAAGGCAGGTAAAAAGTAGCTCATCAGCATACACTGAACAGTCTGGAAACTGTCCAGACAAACAAAGGCACTCTGCAAACTCATGGGGAAGCTGACATAACAATAAAAATGACGGTGATGCTGAACATCACAGTCACAAATCTCCCCTACAAGGGCAATTTCAGGGCTGGGAAGCCCGAGGCTTATAGGATTTTCTTGAAAAAAAAAAAAAAATCAAATAGGAAGAAATGTGAAAGAAAAAAAAAAAACACAACTATTAAGTGTTCCAAGGCTGGTGAGTCTTTTCAGGGGAATCTGCAGGGTTTCTGGAGAACGGTTTCCATATACCTGGCAAGGCGCTTCCCGTAAGTCTCCAGGTGACTGTGCAGGTTTACGAGCAGACTGCTGCCCGGGGTGGGGGTGACAGGCAAAGACCTCTGTGGTTCTGACACCGGCACAGCTCAGAACTACTCACCATTTCTGCAGGAAAAGTCCCACAGTCTCTCTATAACGAACATAACCCACGAAGGCCCCTCCTTTGCACACCAGCTCTCCTCCCAGTTCGACCTGGGCTCCTACCCGGGTGGGAGGGAGTTCACACTGAGGTTCGGCTTGCTGAAATTCTGAAATTTTGTCATACCCTAAGTTACACTGAAAGCCAAAAGTGTGAGGTTTGCAACCTGCATGGAGGTTTGGCAATGCTCAGTTACAGGTGGCCGTAAACTGGACGTCTCAAGAGAGCCGCTGGGCTGGGTGTCCCTCGGGGGAGGCTGGGAAAGGGGAGGTGAGCCGCACTTGGTGGGCAGTGAACTCACAACCCAGTGGATTCCCACCCGTCAAGCCCTAGGGAGAGAGGGAGGGAACGGAGAGAGTGTTTTCACCAGAGCTGGGCAGAGTTTTGAGGCTGAAAGACAAGACCACACTTCACTTGATTGTGGATAGTCTGGACGTATTTCTTTTCAAGTATAGTCTTCGTAGTTACCCCCAGGAAGCCCCCTGATATTTTACTGGCAGATTAACATCCGAGCTTGCTGCTTCAAATTCAAGAACCTTATATTTTGGATACAGTTTTCACGAAGCGTGTAGATTCGCGCAGCCGCAAACACACCTTTGTGTAGCAAAGCTCACCATCGGAGCTGGCAGGGGTGTGGGGGACGGCGAGAGGCACCACTCTCCCACCTGCCAGGCGTGATTTCGAGGTGCTGGCGGGCAGCAGAAGGCGATGGAACAGGGAAACTTCCTGTCGTAGTCTTTCCCGCCCCTCTTCCCCTTTTTCTTCTTCCCAGCTCTCCACCTACTTTTCTTCTGTGTCATCTTCCTACACACTTTCTCGAAGAAATGCCACAGTCCAGTGAGTTATGTGGCAACGTGATGGATGAGGTCTGGAGATGAGCAGTGTGTGTGGAACTACACAGCGCCCCCCGGCAGAGCGAGGGCCGGCTGAGCAGAGCAGTCCCGGGAAGAGCAGGTGGCAGATGGGGACCACCGCTGGCCCCCCGCCGGCTGCTACGTTTCACCCTCTCCCCGTCCTGGTCTCCTGTGCGATCGGCACAAATTAGGGGTGCGGCAATCGTGGAAGACCTTTAATATTCTCACAACAACAGTCTGGGAAGCCCGGTGGCTCCGCGGTTAACATGGAACTCAGAAGGCACCTTTACCCACTGGTGAATCCCTGTTCCTTGCTGTTTTCAGATCACTAAAACAAGTGCTGTGTCAGCAGGAACCAAAGCTGTATGAGTCCAGGAGGCTCCCGACACTCTCCCCTACTATCTTCGGGAGGCACTACAACAAGCTTCTGCTTTTGTCCGCCTTCATTCTAGGTGGCTTTTCTCACGAATGTTCCCAAACTTTCTTCCTACTCACTTCTGATCGGCGTATCAGGTAGTGTGAAGCTGTATCTCGTGGGAGGCAGGAGAACTGTGATTAAGCCCTCTGGGTTTATTTGACTTTAAAATGATGTTGCTTGTACTCAAGTCATGTCTGTATGCTTCTGCATGCATCTCTTATTGCTGGTTTGGGGCGTACATGTGTCTTCTGGGCCATATTAGGAATAAAAACTTCTTTCTCCTTTTGGGATTCGAACCCATTTTGTTAATTGATCACTCTTCTCGATCTTAGGTATTTCCTCCGGAGGGTGGACAAGCCTCATTTGGGTGCGGGCGGCTTGGTTCTGTGAGTCTGGATCTGGGGTCCACACAGAGAACAGGCTCTATATAAGTCCTTAGCCCACCGAGACGTCTGATCTCCCGTTCACAGCCCAGAACCCCACATAACGTGTCTCGGTATTGTTCTTCTAAATTGTTCATGAAGCACACAGTTTGCCTTTCTCTTTAGAATGCAAATACCCTTGCAGTTGTTTTCCCTCTCCTGTTGAAGAACTCAGTCTCCTCTCTCTATGGTAACGACCACACATTATTGTTGGCTGTGTATCTCATCACTTACCATGTAGGCTTTGAGCGCCAACATTTTTAAAGAATCAGTGGCTCTCGTGCCATCCCTAAATCCCAACCACATGGAAGTCTTCCACATTTAAAAAGTCCTTAAATGGTAGATGGATTAACTAACACACGGTTAAAGAAGATTCACTGCATACTGTCTGTGACAGCAAAAAAAAAAAAAAATTGAAGTCCCACGGTAGGAATGGATTAAATAAACTAGAGCACATCTGTGGCATGAAGTAGTAGGTGGCCATCAAAAGTCACATTAAGAAAATACTTAACATGGGGGAAAGGCTAATGGCTTATAAGGGGAAAAGTGTAGGCGGTACGTGATATGCTAAAAGTGTGCTAAAAATGTATGCACGTGCACATAGACAAAGACGGGGAAACATGAAGGAGTGGAAGTGTTTTTTTTTTTCTTTCTTTACAGTTTTCGGCATTTTCTAAATTTTTCACAAGGACAAAATGGTGCTTTTAAGATACGAGCATTCATACATAGGCCTATGGGATCCATACATCACCAGTCTTCCACTTCGAGCAACTGTTTTTGCTTCTACATCGGGTAGGATCATTCAACCTTTAGGGGAAAGCACAGCAAAACCTTGGTGGGTGAGCGTCATGTCTTCTGCAAGCATGCTTGTAATCCAGAGCACTCGTTTATCAAAGCGAATTTCAAGAACCGTTGGCTCAGTGGTGATCTGGGGCGTTCGGCCACACGTACTATTCATACTGCGAGACATCGTTCGTTTATCAAGTTAAAATTTATGAGAGATGTTTGCTCGTCTTGCAGAACACTCGCAGAATAAGTTACTCGCAAGCCAATGTTTTACGTACAACTGGTCTCCAAACTAGAAAACTTGTTTTGTTTCAGATCTTTGTTTTAGCTATACCGGTCCCCCTGTCCATGTGAGGCCATTTTACATAGAGCTGAAACTTATGTCTCCTTTACCTATACTTCTCTAACCTGGCCTGGGCAAAGAAGGTGTTTCCATTCCTCTAAACCCAACGCATGGCCAAGCGGCTACTACCAACTCTTGTCTTGACAAAAAGGACGGACCACGTAGTCCCCAGCTCCACCATGGGGAAACACATCATTGGCTGGCAGCGAGGAGCTTGTTAAGAAAGCTTCTCACGTGTTTACTGGAAACAAGCACTGACCATGAAGCCAGCCTCTGCCTGTTTTTGATGTCTCGTCCTTCCTGTGGGCTCTGCACGGGCTGGAAAGTGGGTGTGGTACAGAGCCTCTTCCAGGCCTCAGTCCCTCTCAAGGGTGCAGGGTTGGGATGTGTGTGGGTTTTATTATTATTATTATTATTATTATTTAATGTTTATTTATTTTTGAGACAGAGAGTGTGAGCCGGGAAGGGGAAGAGAAAGAGGGGGACAGAAGATCTGAAGCGGGCTCCGGGTCGACAGCAGAGAGCCCAGTGTGGGGCTCGAATTCACGGACTGTGAGATCATGACCTGAGCTGAGGTTGGACGCTCAACTGACTGAGCCACACGGGTGCCCCAATGTGGGTTTTTTTTAGATGGAGTTATGGATTTTATGGCAACGGCAGGACACGTGGTTAACTCACAGCAGAAAACGTGGTAAGGCAGTTGTATGGGGGCAGGAGGGTGTGGAGAGGGAAGCAGAGGTAGAGGATGGGGAAGGAAGCATCAGCAAGAGAAAAGCAGTAATGCTACAGGAGCTATAATTTGAGGAAAAGGCCGAGTTCTGGATGTCAGCATTTGGTATGTGAGGACAGTAATATATTACAGAAAGGAAATTTTAGTCATGACAAGTCCACCTTCTTGATTTCAAACATCTATGGAGCGAGGGTGACCTCAGTCACCCGGAGACGTGGGTCCGTCTCTCCCCGGGGGAAGACAAAGTGGCTATCGGTTTTCCAGTTGAGCTTTCTAGGGGCCCTCATGCTCCCTACGTACCTACATATCATATATCTCATTCCTGTCAGATTCTCCTCTCCATGGAGCCAGTCCTTACGGTAAAGGTCTCATCTCCAGAGAGTTGCTGGAAACACGCAAGTCAATTACCTCAAGCCCATTATGCCCACTGTGATATTAACTTGATGGCAGAGAATAAGCCCTGATGGAACGAAACACAGGACAAGCAAGTTTTGATAAGCGCAGGGCACAATGACAGGGGCTGAGCTCACCTGGGCTAAACCACGTCTACACGCCTCACTGACGGGTCTCCGGAACTCAGTGCGGCACCTGGCACGTGGAAGGCCGGGGTAATAACGACACCTAACGTGTGCCGATGATGTCAACACTGTCAAGCAATGCTCACAACAACCCTAATGAGGCAGGTGTGATTATTACTTTCGTTTCCGGAGTGGAAAAAAAATGTAGGTGGAAGACACTCAAGGTCTCCTGGACAGGAAGGGGCTGCACCAAGATGGAAGCCAGGCCGCCTGGTGCCCGGATCTATTCCAAAGCCCTATACTCTGCTGCCTCCCCCACAATGATGACTTCATTAACTGAGTGAAAAGGGGACGGCAGGACAGACTGGGGACTCTGTACAGGCTGAGGGTGGCGGGAAATAGTGAGAAGAGAGATCTCCAGGGCTGCAGGAACTGTGATGTCCGTCCGCAGTCTCACACCCAGTCCCGCCAGGCGCCGGCTCGCCAGGTCAGGGGCTCCGGTTGCCCTCACAGAGCCTGTGGAATGGGGGTGTGGGAAGAGTGAGTCCTTTCTGTCTTGTCTACTCCCCTTCCGGTTCCAGGTTGGGGACCCTCGAGAGCAGGCGGCAGGTTGTATAGGGGGGGAAAGGACGGGACTGAGTTCATGTCTTTGCCTTTTAAGAATCTGAGCCTTTCCTGCAGGGATTTTCTTTTTCTTTCCTGCCTTATCGAATACACCAGTGTATATTCTTCTCTCTTGGGCTCGCCTGCCTCAAGGATGAAAGCCACGTCCCGAACCTGGGCAGAGGACTGACCCAGCACTTGTGGGGCTTCAGCCGTAGACGTCATTAAAATACACGGTTAACAATGGCTTTCTGCTGCGGTGTGCTCAACTTGAACAATGTTCTTCACACAGCATCTCTTCTATACACTCCCAACGTCTTTACTCTGACAGATTTAAAGACAACTCTGAGGATTTACTTCCTTACAGAGGCAGCGCGAAAAACCGCAAAGTGTTTCTCTCTTTTGTGTTTTTGTTTTATTGTCGGCTGGGAAGGGTGTTGTACTTCACGGCGGCAACCTCCAGCATCATGAATTAAGCCTCTTTACAGGTTGCAAATGATTTCTCCGACCCCAGTGTGTGAGCCTGGGTTGTGCAGCCAGAAGACGGGGGTGTCGCGGCTTTCGTATGGCAGAAACGAGGACGGGAGGAGTGGAAATTAATGGGAAACTTTTAGACAAAATTGTTTATACGCTTCAGGCTTCAGCTGCCACTTTACTTGATTTCTCCTACTTATTCCTACATTTCTTTCTTTTTTTTATATATAATTGTAATTGCATTCTTTTTGTGAATGTTTGTTTCTTTTTGAGAGAGAGAGACAGAGAGAGCATGAGGGGGGGGGAGGCAGAGACAGAGAGACACATACAGAATCTGAAGCAGGCTCCAGGCTCCAAGCCGTCACCATAGAGCCCCACGCCGGGCTCGAACTCAGCAACCACGAGATAATGACCTGAGCAGAAGTTGGATGCCTCATCGACTAAGCCACCTAGATGCCCCTATTCCTGCATTTCTCTCACCCTCTCCCTTCCCCTCCATTTTCTTCCATTTTCTCACCAAACATCCACACGTAAGGATCACAGGTGGGGATAGCTCTGGGAGGAAGGTCATCAAAAATGATGCAAGATAAGGGCAGATTTTTCTTTTTCTTTTAGATTTTGGTATCTGTTAGGCATTAATTACCAGGGACCAGGCTAGGTATTCAGAAGTTCTAGGGATTAGGAGATAGAGACAGAGATAAAAGGAAAATTTATGGTTTGCCTTTTAGGAAAGAAAACTGGGGCTTGGAATAACTGAAATCTCTAAATGAACCATAATAAAGGCTAGTTTTAAACTTGAGTACACTTAGAAGGTTGGACTGCCCAGCCGTCATTAACATATCCAGTTCCAAACACAAGGAAAAGTCTATTTAAAATCAGTACTCTTGAAGAGCAAGACCTTTGCCGGTGATCTCAGGTTCTGGCTCTAATGGGTTTAAATTGGATCTCAGAAAACTTTCCTCCTGAGCACAAGCTCGCAGGTCTTCAGATGGGGACCAGGGTAGGTCAGTTTGGGGACCTCGGGAATAGCAGACAAAGTGTTGGTCAGAGACTGTTGTTGGCTCAATAAAACATAAAAACAGTAGAAAAGGAATAGTAACAGGTCAAATCTAAGTGTGGTTAACATCCCATAAGCTGGACAACGCTCGGGACTAAGGCAAGAGGGTTAGTAAATTGCAAGATGAGACCTATTTGTTATGAGTCCCTTCAGGACCACTAATGGCTACCATAAGTGTCCATCTGCCACACGACATTCTAAATGCTAAACAATTCTGCAAGTCTGAAACTCCCTGCCAGACTCCATGACATGCCTATTAATATACAGTATCCCCCAGAAACAAATATGAAAGAGGCAGAACAAGATTTATGGGCATGTTAATTACAGCATTATTTATAATAGTAAAAAAATGGGAAGTTAAATGCCGAACACATAGGTCTGTGGTTCAATTATTTCCTATCTGCATTACACAGCCATTAAGAATCATGTCTTTGAGGAACATTTGGTGACAAGAAAAATACTTATGATATAATGAGAAATCAAAAATGTACAAAACTGAAGACAATATGATGATAATATTTATTTATGACTTTTCCCCTCTGGTCATATATATGCACATGACTGGAAAAAACTAAAATAAAATATTAATAGTGGTTATCTCTGAGTAATGAGATGTTAAGTTATTTTTCTTCACCTCTGTATTTTTTTTCTATGATTTTCCAGTTTCATACAGACTACTTCTTTTATAATAAAATATATTGTTTTTAAAAAGCAACTGTCAACTCTCATAAGAATATCCAGCTAAGCCTGCACCAGTCCTGTATAATTATTATTAATAAATAATATGTAAAATTCCTGCCCATGTGACTAATTATAGAGAAAAAAAAATCTATATGTCTTAGTCAATAACCTCTGTGCCAGAGGCTTTAAACCTCATGATCTGCATTAAAATTCATCTTGTCATTGGCACAAGAACAGACACTCAGGTCAATGGAACAGAATAGAGAACTCATAAATGGACCCACAAACATATGGTCAACTCATCTTTGACAAAGCCGGAAAGACTATCCAATGGAATAAAGACAGTCTCTTCAGCAAGTGGTGCTGGGAAAACTGGACAGCAACATGCAGAAGAATGAACTTGGACCACTTTCTTACATCATACACAAAAATAAACTCAAAATGGTTGAAAGACCTAAATGTAAGACAGAAAGCCATCAAAATTTTCGAGGAGAAAGAAGGCAAAAACCTCTTTGATCTTGGCCGCAGCAACTTCTTACTCAACATGTCTCCGGAGGCAAGGAAAACAAAAGCAAAAATGAACTTACTGGGACCTCATCAAAATAAAAAGCTTCTGCTCAGTGAAGGAAGCAATCAGGAAAACTAAAAGGCAACTGACAGAATGGGAGAAGATATTTGCAAACAACATATCAGATAAAGGGTTAGTATCCAAAATCTATAAAGAACTTATCAAACTCAACACCCCAAAAGCAAATAATCCAGTGAATGGGCAAAAGACATGAATAGACACTTCTCCAAAGAAGACATCCAGATGGTCAAACGACACATGAAAAAATGCTCACCATCACTCACTCATCACCAGGGAAATACAAATCAAAACCACAATGAGATACCACCTCACACCTGTCAGAATGGCTCACATTAACAACTCAGGCAACAACAGATGTCGGCGAGGATGCGGAGAAAGAGGATCTCTTTTGCATTGTTGGTGGGAATGCAAGCTGGTGCAGCCACTCTGGAAAACAGTATGGAGGTTCCTCAAAAAACTAAAAATAGAACTACCCTATGACCCAGCAACTGCACTACTAGGCATTTATCTAAGAGATACAGGTGTGCTGTTTCAGAGGAACACATGCACCCCAATGTTGATAGCAGCGCTATCAACAACAGCCAAAGTATGGAAAGAGCCCAAATGTCCACTGATGGATGAATGGATAAAGAAGATGTGGTGTGTATACACACACACACACACACACACACACACACACACACACACACAATGGAGTATTACTTGGCAATCAAAAAGAATGAAATTTTGCCATTTGCAACTATGTGGATGGAACTGGAGGGTATTATGCTAAGTGAAATTAGCCAGAGAAAGACAAATATCATATAACTTCACTCACATGAGGACTTTAAGAGACAAAACAGAGGAACATAAGGGAAGGGAAACAAAAATAATATAAAAACAGGGAGGGGGACAAAACAGAAGAGACTCTTAAATATGGAGAACAAACAGAGGGTTACTGGAGGGGTTGTGGGAGGGGGGATGGGCTAAATGGGTAAGGGGCATTAAAGAATCTATTCCTGAAATCATTGTTGCAGTATATGCTAACTAATTTGGATGTAAATTAAAAAAAATATAATAAACAACAAAAACAACAATACAAAATTCATCCTGTCAAAATTCTGCCTTCTATACCAACTACTATTTATGTGGCTAGATGAAGAGAGGGAATTGATACGCTAAGCCAAGTGTTTATTTACCTGGTTTCCCTGAGCACTCTTACGGATGAGGAAGGTGAAAGTCAAATCACTTGCCCTGGTCACACGGCTATTCAGGGATCAAAATGAACCCAAATCTTCTCAATCTAGTTTGAAAGCCTGATGCCTTCTACCACCACAAGGCCGATGGAAACTTTAGAGGAGACAGAGACTTCATTTCAGACATTTAAAACTACCTTCACCCGATACTGTGCAAGCGCTTCTAATGTGTGGCCAAAATAACTTTTTTTTTTTTTCATTCACATAACCCAGCGAAGGTAGTAGGGAACTGCCCAAAGGAGACAACATTACAGACAGAAAAGAGCAAGACCCGTGGATTATCCACCTGCTGGGAAAGCCCTAAAAGAATAGGCAGTGATTATAGAAACTAGCCCAACCTTTGGCCCAGTGAGAAAGGGGGGCATGGAGGGGGGCAGTGGCAAGTGCTGCTGGGTTCCATCATTCCACAAACCTCTCACCCACCCTTGGTCACGGTGTTGCCCCTCCCTCCTACTTGGCCTCAACCCTGTCTCTCAACAGCCATTGCTTCTGTCGACTTTTCTATTGTGGGCTTTTTCAGCCCACACCCTGGATTCTAGAGAGGTCTCTTTCAAAGCTAAAAACTTTCTTCTAGAAAGGATAAAAGACTTCAAAGATGACCTTCCACTTTTTTCATTGAATAATGAATGCCTTTTGACATTTCTCAAAACGAGAGGGGCTAGATGTTGTGTGAGGCCTGTCTTCACACACATCGTCAATTTGATTCGACCAACAGATGAGCTTATAATCATAATAGCCTCCTGCTCAGAACCTCACAATTACAAAGTGCCTCCACATCCATTATCTCATTTGCTTCTCACCATAAGCCTTACAAGAAGGAAAGACAGGTAATATCATCCCCATTTTGTAGACCAGGAAATCGAGGCAACCTGCCACTTTGCCTTGTTGGATTTGACGGCGGCTTTCCTCAGGAGACACAGAAGGACTGACTCTGAGGGAGAAGCATGTGAAGGTTCTGGTCGCGAATGCGGCAGCAATGTGTCCCAGGAGGACAGGACCCTGGAAAAAAGGCTCCACGGTAAGGTGGGGGTTTATGAAATACTGGAGTGGGAAGAGAAACTATTTAGGTGGCAATGTTGCCCGTGGAGAGCTCTGTATGCATGGCTTCCTCCTCTGCTTTCTCAATCCTCTCCGTTCTCCAAAGCTAACCCAAATCCCACCGATCTGGGAAGCTGTTCTCGGTTGTCCACCACCGCGAGACCATCGTAGTGACGTCTCACATGCCTCAGCCCGTTACGACTTCATGACACATGTTTGAGGTAGGCATCGCCATCCATTTTACAAATAGGAAAATGAAACTCAGAAGTGCTGACCTGCCCCCAGTTGACACAGTTAATAGGCAGCAAAGTCCAGATTTCAAACTACACCGCATCACAGCTGCCTCCCCTTGTGACACACTTTTCACATCCTGTCTATCGCCCGTGTGTTCCCTCATCCCCAACTCAGTTACAAGTTCTCAGAAGGCAGACAGCAAGCCTTCTATTTTCTCTGTAACCACCCCCACCCCCCCAGCACGTAGTAGAGCTCTATGTACGCAGTAGACTCTCCATAAACGTCATACGTTAAATATCCGTTTTGCAGGAACAGTAGTTATTAAAGAGGGATTTTTTTGGTACTTTGGATGTTAGGCGTTCCACGGTATATAATTAAAACAAGAGTGAACATGAAGTGTATAATTTCTCCCAGCTCTAGCTTAATCAGGCATTCATTACCATGTCTGATTCTGCGTTATGTGAAAAGAACTGCTTAGTAAGCATTTTCTGTGATGACGATAATCAAATACGTACAGATATCAGAGAGATTTTTAAAAAGACAAAAGCACAACCATCATACATAGGGAGAGACAATGATCTACATGGCATAATATTCCACCTGAGACTACAGAACTTCCAAGGCAGAGAGAACACCGGACTAATCTTGGGCAACTGGATACACAAGGAACCCTAAGAGAAAAAGTCTGTGCTAACTGGGATCTTGCACCATTACTCTTGTATCAAGAAGATGGATGCACCATGTTCCTGTTCTGGGTCAGAAACAAGAGAGGCGTCGCTTTCAAGGGCTTTTCTGAGAGACGGGGTCTGCTCTGAAACCTTTCCGGCATAGCAATCATTTCATTACCATCTTCAGTGACCAGCAAACTCAATAAATACGCATGCAATACACAACTTATTACCCCCTGTTTGGTCTCATTCCATTTGCCCTCCCAACACGTCCTTAGTGTATAGCTTTGAAAATACAAAGGACTCAAAGAAATTCACGGAGACGAGAATTTTTATGGTAGAGATTAGCTCAAGTACCTCTAAAACTGACATTTGATAACTTAAGCTAACAAGAGCAGTGCCTGTCTACCACACTTTACTGCCAAACCATTCAGAGTAATCTTAATAAACCACCGAGGGGCAGGACTTCTGTTCTCCTTTGTGTCATAAATAAAGTGCCACATACCTGTGGGCATTCAACCAACATCAAGCAACAAGAGCAAATACTGGGTCAGTGGTACCTACATTTGTGTCCTCATGGCTGTGGCCGTTGGTCTCGACCAATTCCTTGGTACCTTTTAACTGCAAATTTCAAGAAGAAACAAAACAAAACAAAAACCCCACATGAGTAAGCAAGCATGTCTGTTAAATATACATCATCCTGTTAACTCTGATCTATCCGGGGTTGCACTTTATAAAACTTCCAAGGAAAGAGAACCAAAAAAACCAGATGGAGCATATAATTCTAATGAGTCTTACTGAAACAAGCTTGAGACCAATATTTTAGAAAACTCGGTGGCTGGCAAAAAATATAAATGGGTCTTGGTCATTATTTTTTAAATAATAAGATCAGAAAGCAGTTCCATAGGCATAAAATGTATAAAATTGGTTCTTAAGAATAACAAATGATTTCACTTCCTAGTTGTATTGCTATTAATTTAAACCCTGCAGTGTTTGCAAGTTGCCACCAGCTGATGTTAGACTAATGATTACTCGTGAATGATGTATTTTCCGTTGTTTTAACATGCCACAGTGCTATTGCACATGTCCTCCTTGAGAACATATTTGAATGACTGGCATTGTTTCTGGAGGCCTAAACAAAAAGATGATTTTCTTCTTCTTCTTCTTCTTTTTTTTTTTTTTTGCAAAGGAAGAATCGGGAAGACATCTCCTTGGTCACTGAGGCATTAGAAGAAAAGCTATTGCTCAAATGAGATTTTTAACAGCGAACACCTGAAAACACTACTCCCTCTACTCTCTCTCTGAAGGCTTAGCAATAATCAGTTATCTAGAGATTTCTGGAAACCTTTAATTGGCGTTTTATCAAAGCAGACATTGGGAGCTGAGAGCAAGGGCAAGGGGGGGGCGGGCCTTACGGCCGTTGCCAGCACTGCTTCCTGGCTTTTTAATGCTTAGGAAGCAGCCCCTGCTGGATCATTGTTTTTTTTTACGCCTAAAATAAAACGGTGGGAAATAAATGCTGAAAGTCTGAAAGAAAATAAATGCACGTACACCCGTGATGTGTCCGATCTGACAAGCTGGTTCTTTCTGGCTATTTGTGCATATTAAAATGAAAGCTTGTGTGTGTGTGTGTGTGTGTGTGTTTAGGCAATGTCAAACCGTCGGCAAGAAAGCCACACGCTGTCCGTGTCAAGAGAGGGGCTTTGCGAAAGGAAGGGGAACATGTAGAAACTGAGCCTGGGGCAGCCGACGATGGACCAGAGGCTCTTGGGCTCGTTTCCACGTGGCTCCCACTTGGGACAACAATTCCACCCGCTGGTCTTCGGGGCTACATCACGGGTGTTGCCGCACACAGCAATCGCGACGTGTTACGGATGTGAGAAGAAAAGGGTGCCAGCGAGATAGCCAGGCCATCCGTTACCAGAGGGCACAGGGGGACTGAACAAGACCCTCCGTGTTTTCCCGTCCGAAGGTTTTCTCGTTGCAGGTGTTCCTTATCGTCTTTCTCTTGGCTCACCGTAGGTCCCGCGGTTCGTGCTTCCGTCGGGTCGAGCGGGCCTAGCTCTGAAAACTTTGTTATTTTGCGGCAGAAGGCAAGGACCCGCTCCACCTTTCCGTGTTTACCAGCACAGACGTGCCCACGGCTCTCCTCCCTTTTACGCGGACTCTGTTGTGCCACTCCACGCCCTCTTGTCTTGCCACACCCCCAGCTGGCTCCCCCCGGTGCTCCCTGTCTGCCGCTTCTGTTCCCTCCCCTGCTCTCATCTGCCAGAACGGCCACAGGCCAGCGCTCCCTCCTGCAGCGGCAGGCTAGCCACTGCCGTGCCCTCACCGGCCTCTCCCTGTCCTCCTCTCCTGGAGCTACTCGCTTCCTCCAGGTGGAGCAGAGGAGCGTCTCGTCTGTGGGTACCTGGGCTTGTGAACAAGCGCCAGACGCCAGACGCTGCCACCGTGGGGCGGGAGCCAGGGGCCCGGAGGAGCTGCATCCTAGCAAACAAGGAGGGCCGGGGACCTTCTGGGGAGCCTAGGGAATAACCCTGCCTTCCCTGAATGGGGATGGTAAGGGCCTTCCCTCACAACCTAGTCTTGCTTTTTAGGATTCCCATCACGTGGCATCACTTTAAATAGCAGAATACCAAGTCTTCAGAAAAAGGTGTATCTTTTCCTCTCTCTCTCGTGTGTGTGTGTGTGTGTGTGTGTGTGTGTGTGTGTGTGTGAGACAGCATCTAAGCCCGTGCAGTCATACTGTCCAGGAGCGATGCTATTTGTGTAGGCCTTATGTATGCAGGCACTGAAGAAGTGTTTACACACGTACTCTACATAAGTCCAAAGGAAGCCTTATCGGGCAATGTTCTTGGAAGTACACAGGTGCCTTTGCAAGTGTATGTCTGTCTGCGGCGTGGGGGTGGCTGCGAGGAGATGGAAGGAACACGGCCAATGCGTGCTCCCAACCGCAAGGATGACAGGGGCTCCGGGCTAGAGGATGTCACAAAATAGACTGCCGGTGGCTACGGCAGCCAAATGCACGTGGCTGCAGTGTGTCCCCGGCCTGCTCAGACACATGTCTTTCTGATGCCTTTGTTTGAAAAGAGCCGTCCCGTTTAAATTAGTACAGCAGACTGAAACACGATTCCTTCCCGGTCCGATTTTCTAGCTCTTTAATGATTTTAGTTGTTCTGAATCTTCTTCATGTTCCCTGTTTAAGTAATAAGATGGAAGTGTGATGCTTCACCACTGCCTGTGTGTGCACTTTTTGCCCTCTAAAAGTGCATGCCACAACAAGAATGTACCGGTGCTTTCTGCGAAACTCAGAATCTGTTTTTTTATGACTGGGGTTTAGACTTCAAGTCCAAAACACGCATACCTTAGAGGTGTTGTGGGTTTGGCTCCGGAAAATTGCAATAAAGTGAGTCAACTGACTTTTTTTTTTTTTTTTTTTTGGCTTTCCAGTGAATAAAAAGTTACGTTTTCACTATAGTCTATTAAGTGGGCAATAGCATTATGTCGAAAGAGACCATGTACGTAAAGGATCTGAGTCATGTGGAGAAAGGACAAATCCACCCCTCCCCATCCCAGCAAATCGAGGAGAGAGGGGGTCAGAACAAAACGACAAGGCTCAGAGCTATGTCTGATCAGGAGCAAATATGGACCAAAACAGCGTCACAATGCTGATAGTCTCTTTGTAACGTAGAGGAGGAAAGCCCGGAGACTCGGGAGTCTCCTGGATGGCAGGTCGCTGCGAATTTTGTCAGCAGTTTTCAGCTCAGTCTAACTTCTCCAAAATCACACAGTAGATTCAGCCTCAGTCTGCATTATTTTATCTGTACTAATCACATAATCATTAGTTTTATATTCTCCTTCAAAGCTATAAAAGCTTATGAAGTATCCAACATCTTCACTTCCTACTCACAAATCCCTTATACTGTTAGGGGAAACTAACCAAAACTACATTTTCCTGCCCCCAAACCATGAAAAACGAAAAATCGCTTGTAAAGTGACTGAGTCACAGCTGACTATTCTCCCGACGTCACTTTTTTAGATATACCACTTCTGAAGTTATTTATATTATACAAATAACCTTCTCATAAGCCACTGTGGGTGTGAAATGTAAAACAAGCTAAATTTGATCCCCCCCAAAGGGTTGGGGTTACGCTATGTGATTTTCTCCCTCCCAGTTACCATTCATTACATTGCTGGCAGCAAGGAAGGCCAGAAAGAGGCAAGCATTTCAAGAGCTCTCCCGTGTAGGTGCTGGGCTTAGATTTCACTCAGATTTCACTCTGCAGCTGAGCAATCCATCTTACCCTGCTGTAAGACAATACTTTCAAATCCACTTATCAATGTCAGGCCACACTTCAGTATCAAAGAAAGCCAGGATGAAACGATCAGATTTACAAACTTCATATAAAAGGTTGGTTGCTCACTGTGGTTAGATGAGTGCCCTGATGCACAAACGGGGAAGGCTCTTTTTTTAATGTCCCCGTGACTCAGTCGTTCTCCATTCAGATGTCTGCGTGAAAGCCATGGGCTATGCTAAACACATTTCCCTCACTCTTATCCTTAAGAGGAAACTACCCGCTTGCTTGGGGATCTATCTGTACCTCCGGTGGCTTAAAACTTTATCAAAATTCATTTGTCTTTTGGAATGAACTTTGACACACCGCTGGCAGGCTCAGGTGATCTCCGCAGGTGCAAGAGTGAAAACAGGTTTTAGATTCTACAGAGCGAAGCTGCCAGGAGGTTTGAGAGGGTGCAGGCCGACTGTCCCACAGACTGACTTCGGGAAAGTCTGCACAGGTGTCTGATACGAGCGACGTGCACGTCAGCATATGCATGAAGCAGAGACGTTGCGTTCACTTACTTGTTCCTGGAGGACTTTAAGTAATGCTTGCGTGTGCGACTGCTCTTCCTTTGCTTGTTCCAGTTCCGACTTCTTGTTGTTTAACTCCTCCTGGATGGTCAGCAGTTGCTGTGAAAGTAAGAATAGTTAAGGTAAATAGAATGATGGCCAGGAGATGGCAAGATATTAAAAATATCCATTCGAAACCTGAGAAGATTTTTTTTTTATGGCTTAAAGGCTTAATCCAGACTTCAGCTAACTTTTTCTTTTTTAAAGTTTATTTATTTTGAGAGAGAGAGAGAGAGAGAGCGAGCGAGCATGGGAGGGGCAGAGATAGAGGGAGAGAGAGAGAATTCCAAGCAGGCTCTGCACTGTCAGAACGGAGCCGGATTTGGGGCTTGAACTCACAAACCGTGAGATCGTGACCTGAGCCCAAACCAAGAGGTAGAGCTTAACTGACTGAGCCACCCAGGCGGCACGCCCCCACCACTTAGTGTAATGAGTATTGCAGGTTTTGACACATTATTAGGCCATTTGCGATACTGCTATGCAACGAAACGAATCTGTTCGAGCTATTTGCAAAGGCATCATCATAATCCTTCGAACAAATGCGCATTTGTCAACATGTAGAGAACAGTGTTAGTAGACAACATGTTTTGACAGACGAAGAAATGAAATAATCAAAAAAAAAAAAAAACCTGGATCTAATCCGTCAACTTATCCACTGTTTCTTCATTTTCCATAGGACAGGAAAACCGGCCTTACAGTGGCTCCGTGAAGCCACCTCACCCAGTGGCTGGGACCACAAAAGATCCTTTTACTTTCTCTGTTATGACGGTGATGTTTTATTAGATCAGCAGGACTGAAGTCCAAACTGCAATCAATATATCAGCCGAGAAAACTGCTGATATAAGCTGTCAAAACACTAAGCTATGGCCTACGCTGCTATTTTTAAGCAGGGCCACTGAAGGGATTTCTGTAAGCCTTGCCTTGAGCCTTCCTCGCCCTATCAACTGTAACTCATGTTGAGGCTTACCTTGTCTGCCAAAAGCACGGTACGGCCCGGCACTAATTCTTTGGAACAGGGCTGTATGTGACTATATACGTGGGCTGCAAAATACATTCAAGAGCTTCCAAACAAGCCGTAGCAATGGCTGTGTCTGCTCAAAGCTTCTTAACAACAAAGGACCAGTCGGGAAAGACAGAGGAGCATTTTTTCTGCTACCGAACATAACAAATGCCGCACTAATGATCTGAAATGTTAGTGCATTCCTGCCACGAAGGTGGCTGTCTCCAACATCAAGGCTGCTTCTTTGGGGCCTTGACAAGCCGGCTGTGCGGCTGCTGGCCAGCTCTTAACTATCAAGGCCTGAATAAACACTGGCGCTGGATTTCTGATGCTTAAACCCACCAACTGGAAGGATTAAATTAAGTCTTTAAAACCTAGTTTTGGGGTGTGTTGGGGACTAGGAAGCACTAAGAAAAACACACTCTGCTTTCCCTTGGGCTGGCTTGCCCTGTTCCCTCCTTTGACACTGGATGTAAATTCGGGAACCGACTTTCGTGCCCCCTAGCGTAAGTGGCGATATCCTTGCAATACTCTAAAAACCCTATTTCACCACCAGCCCGTATCATAACGACACGTGAGGTAGTACACACGTCCCACACCGGCTCCCTTAACACCTTGTGTGATTTAATTGTGCATCAGTTGATTGAAACACAGAAACCGGGGAGCCCGTATTGTCCTCTGGCACCGTGACAAGTACCTAAAATGACTGCTTCCAAACATTGGGGGGTGACTCTGTTCCTTCATTGTCATTCATGACTGGCCCCAGAACAGCTCTCGGGGGATCTGGTGTTCTGACTTTCGATGACGCCCGGTGAATTTTTACATATTAGACAAGTTTCAGATCCGATCCTTAAACCTCCTTTAAAAATGAGCCAAAGGAAGGACAGGAAATCGTCTTCAAGAGTAGGTAGCTTAGGTTTGTTCCCTGCCACACTGGGGGTAGCAACGCTCAGAAACAACTCATGTCCAGCGGAAGGGTGTCGGCTGCGTTAGTGATGGTGCATCTGTTCAAGGGAAACTATGCAGCCGTTGAAAACGAAGTTGCACAAAGGTCTTTGGACAACACAGAAGAAGCTGCCAATACACTCTTCTCCCCACGAAGACTTCAGGTTACAAAAAGGTTTCATTATGGAGCCTACTTAAGATTCTCTCTCTCTCTTCATCTACCCTGCCCTTGCTCACATGCGCTCTTTCTCAAAGAAATAATAATAATAAAAATAAATAAAAATACAAAATGTTAATTATATAAGTATAGCCGACCTACAATGGTATATTAGTTTTAGGTATACAACATAGTGATCTGACAAATGTGTGCATTGCTCAGAGCTGACCTCAGTAAGTGTGGTCACCATCTGTCACCACACAAAATTATTACTTTATTATTGACTCTATTCCCCAGGCTGTACTTTTCCCCTCTGTGGAATCACACTTTTAAAAATAAAATGTTTTCTCTCTCATCCCCACTTCCTCTTTATATGTAGGCAACCACTTTCAATGCTTTCCATCTTTGTTTGAATGTGTTTTTCTAAAATACATATTGTTGTTTCCTGAGCATGCATTTTTATGGGATGTTGTCGTATCTCTTGTTATTTACGTTTTTACTAGGGATTATTTTTTAAAGACCCATTCCTGTTAATATGCGTGTATCTCATCTGTTGCTCCTGATGGCTGTACAACAATCTCTGAGGTACATCCACCCGGTTATACCTAATCCACTCTCCCAGAGAAAGCCACTCAGATTATCTCTAGCTCTCCTCACTCTATACAAGGTTGCAGTGGAACATGCGGGTGCATGGTAGCTTACGGACCTGCGGCAGAACTCCCTAGGCATTCAGCAGGGGAAATGCCGCTTCCTAGGGTGTACCCAAAATGCCAATTTGCCCAAGCTGCTGTGCCGAATGTCTGTGCCAGTCCACCCGCCCACCAGTGGGGTACGAGAGTCCCCGTGCCCCACGGCCACACTAACGCTTAGCATTACCCACCTGGTTTTCTACTATTTGTCAGATAGTTCTAATTGTTGTCTAATCATATAAAGGTTATTCACTGAAAATATGTTTGGGTACTTCTCTACACCCCTTGTGATTTTTAAACCTCTCATCAGATGCTTGCTGGCTGCTGAGGCTTCCATTTACACTTCAAGGGCAGTCGTTCTTAATATGGGGAACTTTTCAAAATAGGACTGATTCTTGGGCCCTCAAGAAGACCAATTAACTCAGAATATCTAGGCAATGATACGTTTAACAAAATGCCTTAACAGAGAATTCTAATGTGTAACTGGAATAAATGCCACTGTTTCCTTTAATGCTCATTTAAACCTCATTCTACTACACTGTGACTTCCATCTAGAGTACTCCACTCAAACTATCATCACTGAATCACTGATGCTTTTCTACTGGCTGACTAGCATGCCGGGTTCTCTTCTCCTACTCGGTACCTTCCCCAGGTGCTCTGTTCACACCCATGGCCTCAACTCCACATCTTACGTGCTTATGCCTTACCAGGGTGACTCTACAGTCTGTGCCTCATTCCTAAAACCCGGAAGTCCACCCCTCCCCTTTTATCACCTTGGGAACCTCCCTGCCCGGTCCTCTGCCTTTTCTCCCTCCCAGCCTCACTGTCATAGTTAAGGCAGCCCCTCTCCTCTCCTCTGGCTCTGCTTGTCCCCCTTGTCATTCACCCTGTACTCCTCACAGAAGTGACCTCCTAAAAAATGAAAGTGCTCTCATGCTTAAAAAATATGGTTGGCTCAGCATTTTTCAGAGAACTAGAACAATAATACTAAAATTTGTATGGGACCACAAAAGACCTCAAAAAGCCATAGCTATCTTGATAAATAAGAATAAAGCTGGAGGTATCACAATTCCAGATTTCAGGATATACTACAAAGCCACAGTCATCAAAACAGAATGGTACTGGCACAGACACACACAAAAACAGACACACAGATCAATGGAACAGAACAGAGAGCCCAGAAAT